>NC_074728.1:3255700-3470700 GCF_947242115.1 Biomphalaria glabrata
GTAATGTTTTTTCATAGAATTAAAGGAAATAATTAGTTGTTTTAAAGTCTAAGGTTTTGCAGACGAACTTTGCTGACATTGTGACCTATTTTTTTTTTGCTTCAACATCGAGCCAACATTTGCGCGCCTAAATTACGCACTAGAAAGTTATCTACTTAGAAACTTGTTTGTTTGAAAAGAAATACAGATTTATTAAATGGGGCTCAGCAGAAGTGACTGAGATGGATTTTTTGAAGTCACTGAGATCGGGTCACAAAGAAATCTAATGCCAAATGGGCACTTGACCACTTCACGAGGTTGTGACCGAGCGTAGCATCAGGTACACTGGAACTCCAATAGAATGAGTCGCATATCTTAAGGGTGGCAATAATACAGAGGCCGGTATTCAGGAACGTATAACATTTCGCCTCATCTTTTTGGAAGACCTGTTGGAAGGTGGCTGCAAACATTGTTAGATACCGATTTCAATGGAAAGAAAACACCAAAACTGTGGGAGATGGGCGGACAGAGAAATGTAGAGATGCAGGTCTTAGAGACAAAGTGGAGATGGATGAAAAGGTACCAACAACAGAGCTAGACAGGCCTTAGAGTGGAACCCACCTGGGCACAACATGTAGAGCAGCGGTTCTCAACCTTTTAAGCTCGGCGACCCCTTTTTACAATCCCCCACTCTGCCACGACCCCCCCCACACACACACACACACATACAACAATAGAAGAATATACAAATATCAATCCCTATTTTCGATGGTCTTAGGCGACCCCTGGCAAATCGTCAATCGACCCCCAAGTGGGTCGCGATCCACAGGTTGAGAACCCCTGATGTAGAGGGACACTAAAAAGAACCTGGCGACGCAGTGTACTAGATGAAGCCGAGAGGACAGGAAAGAGCTTGGAGGCCATTAAAAAACTGGAAAGAGACCGTGGTGAGTGGCGTGTTAGGGCCCATTCGAATCGCAAAGGAAAGATGATGATGACGACGATGATTTCTATGAAGACAACTGGCCATAAATGTATAACCTGATCTCGTGTTGCATGTCGTCTCGATCGATGCAGTTTAGAACCCGCGCCTACTCCAGGCTTAGGCTAGAAGTTAGTGATTTTCATTTCTGAAGGACTAGCTGAAAACAAAGTTGCAAGTCTACGAATTTCTACACAAAACACCGAAGAGAGATGACAGCTAACAAAAAAGATGTTGGTGATAAAAGTTTTTACAATAATTTTTCTGATATCGTACATAAAAGCTGTTCAGTAGGTGTATATCTAAGTGTGTGTGTGTGTGTGTGTGCGTGTGTAATGGAGCTTATAAATTATAGAACATTAATCATAAGCTTGTTTAGTTTTAACAACTACTATTGGATAAAATCCAGACATTGTGACTGAAACTTTAACTCCGCCATTGTAAATAGTTGATAAGTGACTCGTGTTTCAGTCGGACGTAACTCTGTAAAAAAAAACCTTCAAAAACCAAGATGGCAGCAAAATTAATATGCTCCAAAACAACTTTAAAAAAAAAGTGAAATTATTTTCAATTCAAGTGTCTTAGTCCAACTAGCGTCTCTTTTGTCAGACAGATGGGGGGAAAAAAAGATGAATATATAAAAAGTATTGACTTCTCGTCTTCTCGTTTTATCCATTAGTCCTTCATTTTCTCTATCTCTTTTTCTCTTTCTTTCTCTCACACTCCCTCCCTCTATCTATATATACCTCTCTCGTTATTTCTCTCCCTCGCTCTCTGTCTATCTCTCAGTTTCTCTCTCCTTCTTTCCCTCTCTCTATCTCTCTCTTTGTTTGTCTCTCTCTCCTTCTCTCTCTTTCTCTCCCTCTCTCTCTCTGTTTCTTCTTCTCTCTTTCTTTTTTTCACTCTCTTCCTCCCTTTTTCTCTAATTTTTTTCTTTCTTTCTCTCTCTATCTATCTATTTATCTATCTATCTATCTATCTATCCTATCTATCCTATCTATCCTATGTATCTATTTTATCTATCTATCTATTTTATCTATCTATCTATCTATCTATATCTATCTATCTATCTATCTATCTATCTATCTATCTATCTATCTATCTATCCTATCTATCTATCTATCTATCTATCTATCTATCTATCTATCTATCTATCTATCTATCTATCTATCTATCTATCTATCTATCTATCTATTTATCTTATCTATCTATCTATCTATCTATCCTATCTATCTTATCTAACTATCTATCTATCATCTATCTATCTATCATCTATCTATCTTTATGCATATTTCTTTTCTTAAGATAGTCTAAGTAGGTGTGTCTATCAAATATTAAACAAAATTTTACCTACACGGTTCCGACATAAAGATTTATATTTCAACTAATTACTATCATTATAATATTAAATGACTTTCATGATGAATACAAATAGAGTTTTAAAGATGAAAGCTAAGACATATCGATTCAGGATTTTTTGATAGGGAGAGAACAAACTGTAATAATAAACACTAATAACAGTAAACTCAAGTGTACCCCAGTCCTCAGGGAACAGTCTTAGGTCCACTACTGTTTTTAATTTGCATAAATGGTTTACTAAATGCAACAAAAGTCAGATGATTTACAGACGATATAGAGCAATAAAAACAACACAAGATACAGAAATTTTAAAAAGTGAATTAGATGAATTACAGAAAAATGTCAGTTATTAAGAGTAAAAAACAAAAAAAAACCTCCACATATGTCATTCATTGTAAACTATTAACAGACTAAGAACTCTAAATTCCTATGTGTTATAATAAATGAAAAACTACCGTGGAATTCACATATTGATGAAACTATTTTTAAAAAATCAAACAAAGCGTTTAAGCTTATTAAAAGAAGTTTCTACAAATCAAATAAGAACATAAAACTAAAATGTTATTTAACCTTGGTTAGGTCAATAATAGAATATGCAACCTCTGTTTGGGACCCCTCAACTCAAAAAAACATTAAGAAACTGGAACAGACACAAAATAGAGCAGTGAGATTCATAACAAACGAATATTAAAAGCACTAAATTTAGAAAGCCTTCAGGATAGAAGACTTAAAAGTAAAGAAGCAATTATACATAAAACACTAAACCATAATCATTAGATACAAAAACAAAATCTCAAAAAATACCCAGTAAGACACAAAGATAAATTGTTCCATATACTAGTAGTGCTATTAGATTATGGAATGGGCTGCCAGGAAAACCAACGGCATGGCAGAATTTAAGTCTTCATGCATGACTAGATTGACATAGGAACACGCGTAGGACGTAATCATCTTCTTTTTTGAATAAACGTCTGTATTTCATAAGATAAGATAAGATAAGATAAGCGATGTGTTAAATTGCCCGAATATTACTGTGTTAAACAATTTAAAAATAAACTGTATGCCCAGCACAATAGGCCTTACGCAAGATTTTTTATCCGTAGAAACGTGTACATGAAGTATTAAAAACTACAGAGACAGAATGACAGACAGACATACTGACAGATTGTTAGACAGGAAGGGAGATAAAAAGATAGATTATGGGTGTTACTAGAGTATTACGTATTGCATGTAAGTCACTTTAAAGAGATTTACAAAGTTGGCGGATGAATCAAAGTGATCTCCCTTTGCCAGCATCATCCTATTATGCGCTCTGTTTGGCGCGAAACAATGACTGCATATTCCCGAGCTTGTATCAATTAGCACGCCAGCTCTACGTCATCTGGTAATTAACACTCAGGCTATTATCTATCAGCTGCAACACCTCCTCCCAGACACATACACATACACACACACACACGTACAAAACTCCATCACACATTGCTAACCCCAAAAAAAAAATTCCTCAGTCATACACGCACACACACACACACACACAAGGCAGCATTCGTTCTCCGACATCTAGCTGCGATAAAATCAATAAGCAGGCGATGAATTAAGAATAGACCTAGATTACTGTTTAAAAAAAACATATATATGCTATAAAAAGAAACGTTAAAAATTAACCTAAATAAGGACATTTTTTATGTAAGTTGTTTTTCATGTAAAATCTACTAAATTATAAGAAAACAAAATAACAATAGATGATGTATACCTAACTTTAGTTGATGGAAAGATGAGACATAAAGTGCTTATGTACTTTTGAAAAAAGCAGAAATGATACAATCAGGATGTCCATTTCCGGAGATGTATAGTTTGCTTAGTAGTGCGCTCTGGAATGTCGTCTTGAGTGTCCCGGGTTTGTATCCTATCCCACACAATTCCTCGCCTCCCGTGGGAGGTTTGGAGAACAAGTGAATTCTGGAGGAACAACATTGCACACCTATAAACCAGACTTCTTAGTTGAATAGTTGAATAATGTTAGCAAGCTCAAAATTTACAAAAAAAACTCTCTAAGCAGGTAAACACCTTGAACACCTCATAGACCTACAAAAAGAGATATTATAAAGAAAAAAGTTTTTAAACACCGTAAAGACCAGGTATCAAACTGCCAGCAAGATTCAGCTGCAAGTCTTCGTGTAAATAGCCATATGTTCTTACGTGGCAATAAGTGTGATAAACAAACGAACAAAAAAATAATCCTAAATTAACATTGACTAACCAGGACGTTCTTCTTTTTGCACTAAAAAGGAGAAAGTGAAAAAAAAATATGAAAAAGAAAGCTTCAAAATTACGCGACCATAAAAGTGAACTAAAGCCTCAATCAGCCAAAGACGAGGTGACAACTGACCTGACGGACTTCTTTGAGGCCCTGATCAGTACACCTACAGCGTCACCAGAAAATACTTCAATGGACACTGACCTGACGGACTTCTTTGAGGCCCTGATCAGTACACCTACAGCGTCACCAGAAAATACTTCAATGGACACTGACCTGACGGACTTCTTTGAGGCCCTGATCAGTACACCTACAGCGTCACCAGAAAATACTTCAATGGACACTGACCTGACGGACTTCTTTGAGGCCCTGATCAGTACACCTACAGCGTCACCAGAAAATACTTCAATGGACACTGACCTGACGGACTTCTTTGAGGCCCTGATCAGTACACCTACAGCGTCACCAGAAAATACTTCAATGGACACTGACCTGACGGACTTCTTTGAGGCCCTGATCAGTACACCTACAGCGTCACCAGAAAATACTTCAATGGACACTGACCTGACGGACTTCTTTGAGGCCCTGATCAGTACACCTACAGCGTCACCAGAAAATACTTCAATGGACACTGACCTGACGGACTTCTTTGAGGCCCTGATCAGTACACCTACAGCGTCACCAGAAAATACTTCAATGGACACTGACCTGACGGACTTCTTTGAGGCCCTGATCAGTACACCTACAGCGTCACCAGAAAATACTTCAATGGACACTGACCTGACGGACTTCTTTGAGGCCCTGATCAGTACACCTACAGCGTCACCAGAAAATACTTCAATGGACACTGACCTGACGGACTTCTTTGAGGCCCTGATCAGTACACCTACAGCGTCACCAGAAAATACTTCAATGGACACTGACCTGACGGACTTCTTTGAGGCCCTGATCAGTACACCTACAGCGTCACCAGAAAATACTTCAATGGACACTGACCTGACGGACTTCTTTGAGGCCCTGATCAGTACACCTACAGCGTCACCAGAAAATACTTCAATGGACACTGACCTGACGGACTTCTTTGAGGCCCTGATCAGTACACCTACAGCGTCACCAGAAAATACTTCAATGGACACTGACCTGACGGACTTCTTTGAGGCCCTGATCAGTACACCTACAGCGTCACCAGAAAATACTTCAATGGACACTGACCTGACGGACTTCTTTGAGGCCCTGATCAGTACACCTACAGCGTCACCAGAAAATACTTCAATGGACACTGACCTGACGGACTTCTTTGAGGCCCTGATCAGTACACCTACAGCGTCACCAGAAAATACTTCAATGGACACTGACCTGACGGACTTCTTTGAGGCCCTGATCAGTACACCTACAGCGTCACCAGAAAATACTTCAATGGACACTGACCTGACGGACTTCTTTGAGGCCCTGATCAGTACACCTACAGCGTCACCAGAAAATACTTCAATGGACACTGACCTGACGGACTTCTTTGAGGCCCTGATCAGTACACCTACAGCGTCACCAGAAAATACTTCAATGGACACTGACCTGACGGACTTCTTTGAGGCCCTGATCAGTACACCTACAGCGTCACCAGAAAATACTTCAATGGACACTGACCTGACGGACTTCTTTGAGGCCCTGATCAGTACACCTACAGCGTCACCAGAAAATACTTCAATGGACACTGACCTGACGGACTTCTTTGAGGCCCTGATCAGTACACCTACAGCGTCACCAGAAAATACTTCAATGGACACTGGTTAAAAGGGGAAACTAGAATGAAACGTGTTGAAGTTTGACATCATTCTTTTCTTACATAATAACAATGAGATTGGATGAAGAAAAACAAAACAGCGAAAATTAAAAAAAAAAACAGAAATAGAAGAACGGGGGAAGAGAGAGAAGGAGAGAAACATTTAAGAGAAAGGCAGATTGAGAGAGAGAGAGAGAGAGAGAGAGAGAGAGAGGGGAAGAGAAATAAAGGGAAGAAGAGCGAGGGCGAGAAATGGGTAAAAAAAAAAAAAAAAGGTAAAAACTGAACATTCTACTCTCAAAACACAAGATTTCAGGTCTAGAAATGGGCGTCAATGAACACTTTGATTGCGCACGAACTTTTTTTTTTTTTTTTTAATCCTATTCATTATTAAAATTAACTTTAATCAAATATAAAACTCTACGAATAAACCTACTGTACCCCCCACCCCTCACTTGTAACTCTTTAGTTACACTGAAGTTTTGTTCCGTCATTCCGTCAACCCTCCCAGTTGAACCTCTTACCCCCCCCCCTTTTTTTTTTTTTGGTTAAATATCAATAACTTCGCCGCTTTTCTTTTCTGGGCGACGGACAGACAAGACGGTTCGTGGCAGTATAGAGTTGGCGTATTGCTATAGTGTGTTTATACAGATAGAACATTACGCTAGGGAAGGGGGGGGGGCCCAGGGCCTTGAGGCTATGCGCGTGGACAAAATGGGAAAACCATGTTACATTGTAACATATGACCGTGTAGATCTGACGGGTTGAGGTAGGGGCGGGGGGCGGGGGTCTGCAGGACAAATATGTCATACATTCCTTCGAAGACAAAATAAAGGGAGCAGGCTTTATGAATGGGTCTACACCAAAAGACAAGTTAGTGTCGATGTGCAGCTAATACAGAACTACAAAAGTATTTAAATGAGATAAATAAATATACAGAATAAACATTTTGTAACCTTAAAATTTATTGACTAATATTTTTAGTGTTTTTTTTTTCTTGTATATAAAAATTTCCAATAGGAGAGAAAAGGAGGACGCCTTTCGGAAAAGTCTTTACTAGTAGTACTAGAATTTAATTATAATTTTAATAATAGTTTTCAAGTAATAGGGTTAGCGTTACATAAGCAGATACATCCTTAGGAATATCTATGGTGCTATACAAGATGAAACGGGGTGGAGGACACGCACTAGCCATGAGATATATACCAATTGTAGGAAGAACCGCCGATAGTGAGAGAAATAAAAAAGAAGAGACGACGTAGGACAGGTCACCTTGAAAGTATGTCAGAGAAAAGAGGAAAAATTGTTTACAGGCAAAAAAACAAAAGGCAGGCGACCCAAAGTCAGATCCCAAATGCGATGGATTGATGATGTGGAGACAGAGCTACAACAGCTTGGGGGTTAGGGCGTGGAGACGAAAGGCGTAGGAGAGATGGAGGGATGTGTTTAAGCAGGCCAGAGCCCTCCATGGGCTGTAACGTCACTGGGATGGATGATTAAAAAAACAGACTATAGCAATTATCATTTGTCATTTCGCTAAGCTCAACTTTAGTTTAAAACTTCCTACATCATTATTCACCAATTGCAAGGATTTTAAATTGAGATTAAAGATCATGCTGGAGTGATTTATGTAGCAAATTATTTTTGTTAATGTACAAATAGTCACAGATTTAAAAGAGGTAAAACAGAAACACTTTGAACAACGAGTCTGTGTGAATTAAGATCGAAATTAGTCATCCTTAACACGCAGCTAAATATAATTCGTGATTTGAAATTTATCCTAAAAGTAACCCCAAATTGTTACCAGATTTAGCGCTCAAATTTTCCTTCGGACGTTAGTTCAGAATTAATTACAAAGCGTTAGTCCAAACCTCGTGCAGGACGGCAGTGGAGGGAAGAAGCCAGGATTCGAACTCGTCACCATCGTAACGACTGTCCGAAGCGCATGTCACAGAACTTGGTAACCATGTACTTATTAAAGTTATTTCATTCGTAGACATTTCATTAAAAAAAAAAACATTGAAAATATTAGATTAAAAGATAACTCAAAAAGAAGAATCTTGACAAATATAGTTTACCTAAGACATAGCACACATAAACCTTTAATTCAGTCTATCTGGTAAGTCCGTAAATCCGTACAATTCGTAGATCCAGCTAGCAGACGACAGAATTAATCACTTAACAACACTTTTGCAAACAAACACAAGCCTCGGGTTCCTTCCCTTTGTATCTGAAAGCTACAGAAACACTTCACAAAACAAATAGCCGTAAATCAAATCCTAAGCTACGGAGAAATAAAAAGAGAGAACAATCCAACAAACGAATGTGATTTTTTTTTTTTTTTTGGAGTGACGCCCCTTTGCCGATGTAACTTAGCGACAATTCGCAGCGTCACTAGCCTCAACAAGCTTCAGTCGCCGCAACTCCGCTTCATCGCACCTCGCGGATCAGAGTTACCCTCCTTCACACGGTAAAGAAATGGGCAGTTTATTTAGTGTATTTTTTTTTTTGGTCGAAAAAGCTTACAAACATAAATTGAAATTAAAATAAAAAATTCTACTGTCCTCGAATGGGCGGTAGTATTTTCCACACGAAGACTTCCTTTTTTATTTTCAGTGCCTGGCTTTCAATTAAAACCGCGGGGAAGTTGAGATTTCAGGTATCTAGTGTTTCATATTTACAGCTTTACTAGGTGGGTGGCAGACAAGACTGTTGAATTGTTGTGCTAAATAAAGGCCAGAACTAACAATGAACATAAATGATCTAGATTTATTCATAGGCCAGTGTACAGTTTGAGGAGGAGGCTTGAATACTGTAGAACAATAAAAGAACAACAACTTTTGTCCACTTAGATATTGATATTTAGACTTTTATGTCACAGATTTGTAAATAGAAGCAGAAGTTTTTGTCAAGCCAAAGTACAAACAAGTCAAGGAAATTAAAATAAAGTGGTGTCAGACACTGTCAGAAAGTGTTTCTAAACACAAACTGCAAACATTTGAGCACAACAATGAATATTAACATCGGATAACTTGATGAAACAAAAAACTATTCCCTATAAACAGAACGCAAATAGCCTTTACCTAATATAGAGTCTTTCACGGTATTTTAGTATAATTATATAATTACACATATTTTAAATGTGAACCCTTATTTAACAGTTTAGAATGAGTGCAAAAATATTTCCATTTTTTCACTCAATTCCCCCTCCTCTCTTTCTCCTTGTCTCTTTCTCCTCATCTATCTCCTTCTCTTTATCTTCCTCCGTCTCCTTCTCTTTCTATATCTCATTCTCTCTTCTTCTATCTCCTTTCTCCTCCCCCTCCTTTCTCTCTTCCTCCTCCTCTATCTCATTCTCTCTTCTTCCTCTATCCCCTCTCTTCCTTCTCCTCTATCTCATTCTCTCTCACTCTCTTTCCCCCCCCCCTCACTTTCTGTCATTACTTTTTAAAAAGATTTTATCTGGAATAATTACAGACTCAGCCCATACAGTCAACGCTTCTTTGTAACCAGACGCATAATTTATTTGAAACCATTCGACAAATGATACAACACCCCAAATTGTGATGGCGTTATGCAAGTAGCTTCAAACTTTTCATGGTTTTCATGTCTTTTAGAACGCATACACTTGGCAGCTATTTACGTATACGCACCACAGAGCAACGGTGCGTAGAGAAAGAGCTCGAGGCGAATCAAAACGAGTAAGACATATTTTGTTTTTTAAAGGCGGGTTTAAGAATTGGGTTAACTTTTAAGCAGAGTGGTAATACTTGCCACAAGGGCATGAATCACTTCAAATTCAACACGTTGAAAAATGTTAAGTGAGTTGATCGGGTCAACCCGAACTTGGTAATACTGACATGGTCACGCTTTGTGTAACTTGATTTCTATCAACAACGCATTAAAGCTTTAATAAACATACGAACAATGTATCTCAAACGTTTTGTCTGCAAGGTCATTCCATTTCGTTAGGACAAGGTCTCGACCGCAGTCCACCTAATATTTCCAAAAATATTAAGGATACCATAGAGGGAGACATAGTTTAAACACAAAACTTGTAAAACATTAAGAAACATTGCATACAATTTTATATATTTTTTTATTATTTTTCAATCCCAATGTATAAAACACTCTTTGCTATAAAACTTTATACATCAATTCTTCTTTTTCAAGATACATTGAAATTGGCAATGAAAACAATAGAGTCCAAATTGTAAAGTCAGCTCAATAGAATAGAGTGTTGTTCTCTTTCGGATTGTATTCGTGCACGTTCTGCTGTGTAAATGTAATAATACAGTAACATCGTAGTGCAAGACCAAGTAGGATGAAAGAGTTTTAGAACTATGCTATGCAAATTTTCACACCCCCCCCCCCCTCAACCCCTCCCCTACTGCTGTTTTCATCTACAAAGTGTTTGAAGCGTCTATGACTTGGGGGCTTTATGTTTCAATCCTCAAAGTGTTGTATCTCCTTCCATACGTCCCACCCCGTCAGCCCAAATATACCCTTCTTCTAGTCACGTGGTTAAAACTCTGTACATAGAAGACTACCTAAAAAGAATGTTAAGTTTATTATTGTGTCTGGTGAATGAAGGGTATTACGGCTTATTTCGTTGTTAAAATACATTGTTGAAGTGTCCAGACCGATAAACAAGTTGCAGAATCACCAAGCTCTATTTGAGTGAACCCTAGAATGGTTCAAATCCAGCTCTATTGAAAAACGCTTCTTTAAACAATGGATGAACCTGCGTTTAAAACTTTCAAAACTTGCCTAGGCATAGAGACGTAGAGAGAGTTAAAGACATCTGGTCTAAGGGGAATGAAAAAATATTCCAGACATTGATAGATACAAAAAAGGAGAACATTTACAAGCTTTTTTTATGCCCCCGTCTTTGAGCTGGTAATGCTTTCAAAATATATAGGAAAGCGCACGAAAAGATTATCACATATAGTTTGAAAAAAAAAGACTTTTATGGATAACATTTCTCCTACATCAAGAAAATCCGAATGACAAATTCCACGAGGGAAGAATCAGAATGTAAAGTAATAAGCAATTCCCCCCCCCCCCCAAAAAAAAATGGTTGTAGCAAAGTGATAGAATTCGTTTCTATGACCGAAGATTAACTAGGGTGTTCTGTGACCAACACAACGACCAACGCTAAATATAAATGAAAATACAGTAATTTATATGTGTCTAGAATAATTTATAAAAATTCTCCATCCTACTCGTAATAATATGTAGCGCTACGGTGGGATAGCCTCCCTAGAGTCACGATGGGATAGCCTCACCAGAGTCACGATGGGATAGCCTCAAAGAGTCACGATGGGATAGCCTCACCAGAGTCACGATGGGATAGCCTCACCAGAGTCACGATGGGATAGCCTCCCTAGAGTCACGATGGGATAGCCTCACCAGAGTCACGATGGGATAGCCTCACCAGAGTCACGATGGGATAGCCTCCCCAGAGTCACGACGGGATAGCCTCCCCCAGAGTCACGACGGGATAGCCTCACCAGAGTCACGATGGGATAGCCTCACCAGAGTCACGATGGGATAGCCTCACCAGAGTCACGATGGGATAGCCTCACCAGAGTCACGATGGGATAGCCTCTTTAGAGTCACGATGGGATAGCCTCACCAGAGTCACGATGGGATAGCCTCCCTAGAGTCACGATGGGATAGCCTCCCTAGAGTCACGATGGGATAGCCTCACCAGAGTCACGATGGGATAGCCTCACCAGAGTCACGATGGGATAGCCTCCCTAGAGTCACGATGGGATAACCTCACCAGAGTCACGATGGGATAGCCTCACCAGAGTCACGATGGGATAGCCTCCCTAGAGTCACGATGGGATAGCCTCCCTAGAGTCACGATGGGATAGCCTCCCTAGAGTCACGATGGGATAGCCTCCCTAGAGTCACGATGGGATAGCCTCACCAGAGTCACGATGGGATAACCACACTAAAGTTACGATGGGATAGTCACGACGGGATAGCCTCACCAGAGTCATGATTGGATAGCCACACTAGAGTTACGATGCAATAGCCACACCAGAGTTTCGATGCGAAGGCAACACCATCGTTAGTATGGGATAACTACACCAGTCACGATGCAAAAAGTCAGACTAGAGTTACGAAGCGAATGTCGCATTAGAGTTACCATGATAAATGTTGCACCAAGCTTAGAATTGAGGGTTCATGTCTTCTAGAAAATCACTTTACTAATTAACTCCTCCATTTCCCTTTCAAAATATAACATAAAACTGATGACAGGATAACAATCCCAACAATCAAAACTGCAAAGTAATTTTTAAAAATTGCCTTTATCTTGCATTACTTTTTCTACTTCATCCGGTAGGGTTCAGGATTTTGTTTTCCCATATGTAGACTTTAAGTGGTCCTCATGATCTGTGCATTAAGATTAACTCTGAGATTCAATAACAACTCATTCTCACATGATTGATAGGCGGTCAGCTAATTGAGAGCCAGGAAAGGTGTTTGATTTCGTTGACCGATTAAAAGCAACGGTGGCTGTTATAGGTTCCGCGACAACAGCATGCACTGATTGCAAATAGTGGTCAATATCTTACATATATTACATATTGTATAATGCACATATAGATTCTGATATATTTTAAAAATATATGATGCACATTTCTTGTAATGATATATTTCCAGAGATTGTAAACAATTATGCAGCAACATGTGGAGAAATTATAATTTGTCCTGATACCAGAAAAATAGAAACAAGAAAATACAGTTGTATTTCAGATTTATGAAAGTATAAAGGGTTGAACAAAGAAAGGAGGGGAAGGAATGCTTAGGAAGGAGGGAAATGAGTTTAAACTAATATGTTATGGATGTGCATAGAGGTTTTCTACATGACTAACAAAATACCATAATGATAGTATATAAACACTTAATATTAACAAGAAAAAAAGGGTAGTAAAAATATGAATATTTTCATTTACAAGTAAAATTGTTCAGAATAAATAATGTATTTATTTGTTACCCACGCACGTTGTACAAAAAGAAAAATGAAGTTCCTAATCATCTTTGTCGTTATTATTTTGGTTATAATATAAATGTAATCTATTAAGTAGATTAAGATTAAGTATACATCATTGCGAGATATGGAACTTGTCTTTCTTGAGAACCAGGTTTTTAATTTGGAGTCTACAGAATAAGCTAGCAGTCTGATACACACATATATTTTTTTAAGATCTTAAGAGAGATTTTAATTGCTGTGTATAAGTAGTGTGTAGTATGGACTGATGTGAATAGGTACCTTGTAAAAGTAAAAAGTTCCCCTTTCAGACCTTGAGATCTTTAGGGCATATGATGTAAAGATCATCTTTTTCTACGGTCCACTGTTAACAACGGTGTCATGAAGCCAGCCCAACGACCAACCACTTTTACTTTACCCAACTAATGTCAGGTAACCAATAGTGTTGGATGAATTCAGGGGCGTTCCTAAATCCCGAATTTCTTCGCCGAGATTCAAACCCGAGTTTCCTCTGTTAGGAAGCCAAGCTATTTATCAGTCTGCCAGCACGCCCCCTCCTCCCTTTTCCAAACATAAAACCAACCAGGAATTTGAAGAAAAAAAAAAAAACGACCAGTAGAAATAACTGAAAGAAAACAGAACAAAATTGGAACCAGCTAAAATTAGGAAAAAAAAAAAAAAAAAAAAAAACGTTAATGTCATAATTACATGAGAACCAAACAGTGTGAAAAACCAAAAACTCAACTTTTATAGGGCAGTGTTAATAAGAATCGAAATTGTGGAGAGTGTTTCTATTATGCAGTCGTAAATTTGTTATTTTTTTGGGGACAGAATAATTGCACAAAAATGAAGTTGAAAACAAAAGAAATCTATAACATCGCTCTGGCCAACTAGGTGATGGGAACAGTGTGGAAAGCCACATTCCTCGTCCCATATGCTAGGACAAATTTGTACAAATACTCCTTCTTCCCTAGTGCTATTACAGCATGGAATGGGTTGCCTGAGCTAGCCAGGAAAACCAGTGACTTGGCAGAATTTAGGTCATTGGTTAATATGCATGACTGAATGCACGACGCGAAGGACGTAATCATCTTTTTTTTTTTTTGAAGAAACGTCTGTATTATATAAGATAAGATTTAAAAAATGTGTTTTCTTTTAACATAATGTGAATAGCTTAACACAACGTATATGTTGGCTTTTCGCCTGTGTTAATTGATTTCGTTATTTGAACACAGTGTGCTCAGTTTTACGATTGTTTCACTTTCAAAAAGTCTTGACATCATCACAGAAACTTTCCCTGTGTTAAAACTGCAGACTTTGGCTCGCTTTTACCAAAACACTTTACATTTCATAATAGATGTTAGTGAATGGATGTCTAGTCGTGCGATTGGGGTTGCCAGACACCTACATACCAAAACAAGGACAAAAAATGAGGATAAAGCTTTACAAAAGAGGACAAAAAAATTAACAAAGAAAACTTGACACAGAATTGACTTTTTCAAAAAAAATAAGCATATAGCAAATCATTGGCTGTGATGCAAGTTGCAAAATGGAAATTTGTCAGAAGAAAGGACTTATCACAGTAGTACATTATTCCTACTAATAAAGGTGTGCTTAAATAGGCATGGGCGTGCTAATGTAGGCGTGCTAACGTAGGTATAGGCGAGCTAACATGGGCGTGATTATATAGGCGTATTTTCATGGGCGCGCTAACACAGGCGTGCTAAAATATGATAAGGAGTGCTAACATAGGCGTGCTTACGTGGACTTGCTTGCATAGGCGTTATTACATAGGAGTGATTATGTAAGCTCGTGCTAAAATAGGCATAGACGTGCTAATGTAGGCGTGGTTACATAGGCGCGCTAACGTAGGTGTGATTACATAGTCGTGCTAACGTAGGCATAGGCGGGCTAATATTTGTGTGATTATATAGGCGTATTTCCAAGGGCGTGCTAACATAGGCGTGCTTGCATAAACTTGCTTGCATAGGCGTAATTACATAGGAGTGATTATGTAGGCGTGATTATATAGACGTGATTACATAGGCATCGGCATGCTTACATAGGTGTGCTAATATAGTCAAGCTTACATAGGCAAGCTTACATAGTTGTGCTTACATTTTTTACATTGATAGGATCCTCCTCACTAGCTCTGCAGTCCAAGACTCGCAATTCATACAAGAAGGTGGCCATGACCAGGGAGCGCATCAGTCTGTTTTGATGTCAAGGGTTATGCCTTTTGTCTTTCCATATTGTTTTGACTAGGACTAGTTTGGACTAGGAAGTCAAAAATAATCTTGAACTCTGAAGCATGTCAAACGTATTGGACACACAAACATGAAACGGAGGAGGATAACGTGTTGGTTCGTATTGGATTAACAAGCTGGTGTTAGCGTTATAAGATATGCTGATACTTGAAGCCATTATCTTCAGGAGTGCCGTATTTCACGTGGCCAGGCAAACCCAGTTGTGACCTGCACATTTTGATACACCTAATACCCTACGAGGATCTATTTCAAGGCTTTTATTTCGACGTGTGACTTTTCCACAGGCGACTTCGTGAGAGCGCTTCAGCTTTCCCTTTTCTGACAACTGCTGTCCTCCATTCAAGTGAAAGTGAAAGTATTCTTTAAACCTGTTCCTGTTTTACGCTCACCTGTATGCATCTCTTTTGGCCTGCTGGTCATCGCCCCATATGGGGAATGGGAATTAGTGCATTAGTAGAGTAAGTATGGACTCTTGCTGATGTAATTGTTTTGATGTTTATATTGATTATTTAAATGCATTATTTTTCATAGAAAGTTTATTCAATATTTAAACAAAAAATGGTTTAAATATATTAATGTTCCTCCTAATACATCTTAACGGAACCAATATTGAATATTTAAAAGAAAAAAAAAAAAAAACAGTGAAAAAAATGGGCTTCATCATTAAAATGTTAACTTTTAATGTAAATACGTGCATGTTAACTAAGTGAGAGAAAATGAGGAAATTATCTCCCCTTTCTTAACGACATCTATCTGTGTCTCGCAGTTTTACCCTGACCTATGTTTACAACATTTATAAACGATGTGATTCAATTTACACAGACATTGTATTTTACTATCTTAAAACTAGTGATATAGACTTTACCAAATACATATTTCAATACGGATTTTTATCTTCAAAATCTGTGTGTTATGCGTTCTAGGATTTAAAATGTAGGATCTCGCTTTTTTTTTTAACCCTTATAGACTTTTAGCTCACATCTAAGTCTGAATTTGAATTCCAAATTTTAAGGCTAAATGAAAATAAACCAGACTAATCAAGCTAATTTCTGTCCTGAAGTTCAAGGTCGCACTATAGTGTAAGTGGGAGCCCGATAGGAAATCGACGCATGTATTTTTATTTTTCTTTCCAGAGTTGCACACGTTGACAGTAAGAACCCTGCTTCAGCTGGCTTTAAAGACAGGTCAGACTGGTTCTCAAGTTATAACATTGGAAGAATGATAAGCACTAAATACGAATGAATTTGATATCTATAAGTTATTGACATTACGAGCTTCAAGCTTCTACATTACTTACACGATAGGTAAAATATTGAAGCCATCTGTTACGGCACGATTAGGAATAAGTTATTTGTTTCGTAGAAATTGAAAGTTTAGACTGAGCTCTTTCTCTCCTAACTGACGATACCAACGTTGATTTCACAAGAATGTGGTAAATAATTACGGAGAGAAAGAGTTAAAGAGACAATGACGTGACTAGTAAAAAAGCAAAACTAGGATGTTAGAAAGAAAAGCGAAATGTAAACAGACTACTCTTGACGGCTTCAGAGACACGCAGTTTTTTATGGACGTAAGAGATTTAGTTTGATGACATTCGACGTTTACCTCCGCTACTAGTTAATACCGCGCCGTAGATTCGCTATCAGCGTCGACTAACTTATATTGTTGGCCTTTCTGATGTGTGATTGGTTTTCGTTATTTGAGTGTTATCTGCTAAAGACACGGCTGTTATCTGCTAAAGACACGGCGCGGAAGCGACCAACACCATCGGCTTTAAACCCCAGGGTCCATTTAAAACATGTAAATTTCGGTTGTTTTTTTTAACATCCCCGAACACACACACACACAGGAGCGTAGCTATGAATTTTCCATCGTTTGGGGGCCCGTCAGGCTTGACCTCTTTGGGGGCCCCTTCATTTTAGGTCATATTTAATTTTTAATGTAAAAAACACTCATTTTGGGGCCCCCGTCAAGTGGGGACCCGGGGGGATTTTCAAATTCTCCCCCCTCCTCCCCCAACCCTACTTACGCAACTGCACACACACACATTTTTGCCATCTTAATTAGGTATATATAAAAAAAAAAGTGACCTAGAAAAGAGTGGCGCAGGTGGGGGTGCCTCCATATCTTTATCGCACCAGACAAATTTAAAGAGACATACAAGTCTCGGCTTATGGAACAAGAAAATCATTTTGAAAATACTTTTTAAACAAAAAAAAAGCTTATTTATACGAAGTGTAATTGTATCAATTAGTTTGGATCAGTCATGTAATTAAATTTATAATTGATCTGGACTAACAACAGTTCGCCTAAATCTGTGCGATTAGAAATATTTTTACTATTCTTTTTTTTTTTTTTTTGTTGCCATTTCATGCTTTTAGCTTTCTCAATACGCTGTGATCCCATCATTTATCTGGGGGGGGGGGGTGAAATAAAGCTATATGTGCATGAATTTTACCGTCCTCGCTTTTAAAAAAGCATATTTAAAAAAAGAATTTAAAAAGGCGGGGGGCGTTGACGACCTGAATTGGAACTCATGGCTCAAACCTCCCCAAGCCGATATACTAAGCACTCTTCTAGTGAGGAGCTTATGAAAATAGAAGACTGTATAGTTATCTATTGCTTGTGTCAAACTTAGAGCGTCGACCAATAAAGGGGGGCTAATTCCGCGTATATCACCACTTCAGTAAAGTATTTTGTTTTCCGTTGTTCGAGATACCAAACAAAATAATAGAGTTGATATGAGCTTTGTAAAAATGTGTCTGGAGGAGGGACGAAGCTGGTCATTGGAGTGGTCGCCTTGTCCGAACCCTGAAGAGAAAACGATGTGGGGGGGAAATGTGTGGGCCTTATAAGGAAACCTGGATAAAAACACAATAAAATGGACATTAGGAGGTTAGGAGAGATTTTAAAATAAATACAAAGAATGAAGGTCAAGGACGCCCAATTGTTTCAACTAAAGATCTCGAAAGCGGCAGTTGACCATTGTAGTTAATGGCAACGACAATGTCTTCGATTCTAAGATAAAAAATGAGTGCAGGGTTTCACAGGACTACGTTAACCCTATCGCGACCTGCATATGCTTCCGCACTAGGTGTATAACCTTAATTAGTTTCCTATTTGTTTTTAAATAAATTCATAGATGTGCCATTGTCGTGTAGCGATACTTTATAAAGATATCACTTTCTGCTTACAACGAAAGAGTTAAACATTTTGATTCTGCCGTGTTAGAAGCTGCACAAAAATATCATAAACCTTTTACAAAATTAAAAAAAAACAACAACAACATAACTTATCAATAGTTCCTAATATAACATATGTTCCGGAAGCTCAAATTTGCTTTAGTGAATTCTGCCCATGTGGAGTGTCACCAGAGAATGCTGACCATGTCCTTCAAAACTGCATTCCTTACCAAGAGGCACGAAAAAGACGCTGGCCCCAAAACACCCCTATAAAAGAAAACTATATGGAGAGCTCCCTGATTTTGGAAACCACTGCGCAGTTCATCTTATATATTGGTCTAGTCATCTAAAGATATTTATTTTGAAGATAAAATCTCGCATAGCTAGTGTTTAAAAAAAACGTAAATTCAAACTCTCAGGCCACATGACAAGGTCCTCGGGGCTCGCAAAGACCTTCCTCAGGGAACAGTACCAGGAAGAAGAAGAGAAAACGGTGAAAAGACATCAAAGAATGGACAGGCCTGTCAGTGAATGAAATTATATCCAAGGTAAAGGAGAGAGAGAAATGGAGAAAGACGGTTGACAGATCTTGTGTGGTGCCACAACGGTCTAACAGACTAAGGGATAAGTAAAGGTGAAGGATATTGTATAATCGTACAAGTATTTTGTATACATATATAACAAATAAGATAAGTAGCTAGCCTCCAACTGTATCTCAATACTCATTAAACAAACAAATATAAAGCACTGGGAAACCTTTTGGAGGATTCAACGATCCATCATGTTATTTTATTTTTTTTTTAATATTTTTTGTTGTTGTTTTCAGACTCTGGCTCGCTCTCGAGAGAAAATTAATTGTTGAATAAAAAGTGGGGAAAAAATGGATTGGGGGACAAACGGAATATCTATGTCCCCCCCCCCTTTAAATTTCTCCCCTCTCTCTCTCTTTTTACCCTCTATCTCTTTCTCTCTCTTTTCGTATCTCGTTCTCCCTCTCTCTCTCTCTCTCTCTCTTCATCTTTTACTCTCTCCCTCTCTCTCTTTCTCTCTGTCTTTCTCTGTCTTGCACTGTTGCACACGGACGAGCACTCATTCCTTCTAGCCTTTCACTCCATGTTTGTATAGCGATACTTGAAGGGCGATAAACAATATATAATGAAGAGTTACTCTCCCCTGTCACCACTTCCCCTTCCCCCCTCCGCCTTTCCATTTCTCTCCGCGCCATGAATTTTTTTTTTTTGTATTACGTCACCCGGCGTATTCGTATGGTAATCCGAAGGCAAGGACTCGGCGCAGTGATTTGTCAAAAAAAAACCGATACCCACATCATGGAGATCTAAATGAATACAAAAATTTAAGAAGGAAAAAAAAAAAAAAAAAGCCGCGCACTATTTACTACGACGGTAAAGGAGAAGGGAAAATAATGAGCAGGGAGAAAGGTGGAGAGTTCTTACCGCATGTTAAGCAGACGACCAAACGGAGGGGTGGGGGAGGGGGTGGCTTAGAGAGCGCTGTGATTATAGCTCATTGAGAAAGATCAATCCACTCGATAAAATATCAACTCCTCACAAAAGGAATAATCGATTATCGCTTTAGAACATTTATTTCTCTCTCTCTCTCTCTCTCTCTCTCGCCGGGTCCCGTCGGATTCGATATTTCAGCGGGCTCTTGTTTTGGTATCGTGGATTAATTTAAAAAGGTCACGACCTTGAGAGAGTGCGTTTGTGTGTAACGCCGGTGCCAGCGTGATTGAAGATTAAGTAACCGGTGCATTAGCTCATGTGAATATGGGATGGGCGTAGGAAGGCGATGGTTCGAATCGTTCAGGGAGGTGCAAGAGACACTACGGTCCTAAAAGAAGGACTATTCACCACTAAAAAGAGGAGCAAAAAAAACCAGTTCCCCTTTCATAATTTTCGAACTATAGGGCAGATGATGTTAAGTTCATATGTTTCTTTGGCCAACGGTTAGCGAGCAGGGTGTTATGTGGCCTGCACAACGACCAACCGCCTTTATTTTCCCCAACAAAAGTCAGGTACCCATTAGAGTTGGGTGGACTCAGGGGTGCCCTAAAAAATCCCGAAATTTAAAATCCCAGTTTTCACAGAGATTCGAACCCAATACAACAAACGTCTTCAATTTACACATATGCAAAATATATGTAACTGACCTAGATCATCTGCATGGTAGAAGCGGGAAAGTCAAATGGTAATTTCCAACATTGGCAAAAGTCAAAGTGTAAGTGCTTTTCTTTTAAATCAGGTTTTAATTGACATTTTTTCCAATATTGTACTTGTTCCCAAACGTTATATGATATATACACAATTTATTAAAGCGCTTCTGTGACCCAATTTTGAAGACCAAAATTGCCGCGATATTGACAATATACAATATATTATTGAATGTAAATGTAATTGCAAGGTGGGAAAAATTTGATATCGATAATTGAACACCACATTTTATTACTTTCTTCTTTATCATATTGCCAGAACTCTGTCTTTATACTAGTTTACCGCCACCCCCAATATTGTGGTAAATATCCTTGTTCGCATGTCAATTGGAGAGATGCATCAAGAATGTTTGAATTGGATAAAAATAAACAATAAACAAAAAGCTCTTAAAACACTTTGATCAAGAAAATTGTGTTTGTTCCATAAAACTATTGTTGTTTAACTAATTAAATGTGGTCAGTATACGCAAATATAATTGTAACGAATGAAATTACTGGGGAAAAAAAAAAGTCTTTTGTTTAAATTCTAAACTTATGGTCTGGAACAACAAAATGCTTTCAAGACAGATGTCGGCTTATCCTGTGAAATGTCGCAGTGCTCTTTGTTTAAGTCAATCCGGAATTTAGCAAGAGAATAACCAACACCGTTACTTAATTAATATAGATTAGACTCATTAACATTGGGAGCGTTGTTCTCTGTTGTTCTTATCGACAGAGCGACTCCGGAGACTCGAAAAAAATAGACAGAATGAAATAATTTTGTTTTTGACCAATGCGGTCATTCATAGATAAGATCCGCAAAGAATATTTTGGGCTGTATTAAAATGAAAGTAGTAAACCATTTTGTTTGTCTCTAAACTCGACTGGGTGACCCAGTGGGTGCGTGAATTTCTAGACAGTGTTTGGGCATACCTGGGTTATGTAAGGGACGTAAATGACCGGAAATACATAAATGTGGGTGTCCGTGGGAGGGGGATGCAAATATTGTTTACATCAGTGATACCTAAAATCCGGCCCGAGGGCCAAATCCGGCCCGCGAAGTGTTTAAATCCGGCCCGCCAAAACGTCGGCACAAAGTGAAGAAAATTCCCCCTCCAAAAAAAAAAGTTTTAAAATGTATCTTTACCTACTCTAGGGCTCCCATATTTTTTTCTGTTGGATTGGTACCATGACCTTTTGTGCGTTTATGAACTGGGACTCTGTCGAATCTACAAGGAAAAGTGGGCGGATCTTTATTTTTTTTTTTTTTTTTGTGGAACACGATAATAACCAACATCTTTGTTTTATAAAGAAAGTGTGGCTGTTTAAAAATCAACAAAATATATATCGGCATTATATATAAAAAAAATACAAATATAATAAAAATATGGCGGCATACTTGGTTTGAACTACGAATAAAAGATTGATTAACTACAACTAGAGATTAGAGGATCGATGGGAATATTTACCACAAATAAACAAGAGAATGAGTCTGTGGTAAAGGTACCTACACTGTTGTTAACAGTTTAAGTAGAGAAATGAAACTATAAAAAAAATATAATCAATAATTATTACATTTCTAAATGTAGTACTAAATCCAGGGGTTTCTAATAAAATAGTTTCAGTTTTTGTAACTTTTCGCTCATGTGGCCCGCGAGACAAGTGTTGGAAATTAAAATGGCCCGCAGGTCGAATTAGGTTGGGCATCACTGGTTTACATGATATAAAGAGTTTTGAGTTTTTTGGCACATCGGCACACTTTAGGCCATGTCGTACCTGTAATTCCCTACATGATATAAAGAGTTTGAGTTTTTTGGCACATCGGCACACTTTAGGCCATGTCGTACCCGTAATCCCTACATGATATAAAGCAACGGTCGGCAACACGCTAAACGCGATCCACATCTGGTCCGTCTAATGTTTCCAAGTGGCCCAACGGGCATCGAAAAATCAAAATTATCACATTACTTTTGTCCATTTTTTATTCTCTAAAACAATAGAACTCATTATCGACCGTAATTGAAAATTTGAAGTGATGTCAGGAACTCTTTTCACAAATAAAAACAACAACAAAAAACATTAAGGTAAATTATTATTATTAAAGCTTTTATATAGCGCTACTTTCATGCTTATAGCATGCTCAGAGCGCTTTGGTCCAATCTCATTTGTGTACCAGTGAGGGGGAGGGGGTATCTAGGAGTTGGTTTTCCGTGCTGCTCAGTAAACACAACTCTGCCCGAGTCGGGTGACGAACCTCGAGCCCCCTTCTAGGTAGCCTTTGTCTAAGATGGATACATAATTATTTTATTTTTACTTTGAAAGTTCTTTGATTTTTGGCTCATGATTGTTGTATTGGAAACATCCTGTCAACATTCTGGGACAATGGGGTGGGGGGTGAGGGGGTGAGCAGGGGGGGGTATCAAAACTTCTGTCACAAACTGCTTTTCGTTTTTACTTGTACGTGAAAACATCTCTTACAGATTCTCTCAAAAGCATTTTGCAGACATTAAATAAGATTATTAACACAGCCGATATATTTTATTCCGAGAGTTGGGACCACCCGCAAACAAAACCAGCCAATGGTAATAAACCAATTACAACTCAGTGAACATAGTAGCAACGGGGCAAATACAAGCCACGTGACATGCATCAACATCCGGTCTTTTCGAAATGGTTTATTTGATTGGCGGTTTAGTGTGGAGCAGGCTATTTATAGAAATGGTGTGTTTACTGTTCGGCATTGTTTTTTTAATGGGGAAGAATGAATGCTTCCTTTCCTGTGATTGTGCACATATAATGTGCCCACATGTTTTTCAACCACTTCCGGTGAATACATCAACCTCAGCGATACGACTTGTGGTGATTTATTGTTGATCAAGCAGATTTACCATGTCTGGTTCGCAAATAAATTAGGTAGTGTTTTGAGTTGGGGACAAAACGAATGGCGGCGCCCCTGTCATAGACGCGAGAGGGCGCACTTAGAGTCATCGCCACCAGTGCTGGATTGATCTATGAACACCGTCAGCGAGTACAATTGGGCGTTTAGGCATTTATAAAAAAGGCCTACTATTAATAAGAAATGTGTTCTTAATATTAAAAAAAAACAAAAACAGGTGAAGCTAAATATTTAACAAAATCGAAAACAGGTCACGTGACAGTTATCAATCCTAGTCATTCTAATCTGTCAATGCTAAGGGTTACTAATGGTATTAATCCAGTCTCGATTAGATCTACCTGTGGCTTACACAGATAATTGATGTAGGCTGAACTATTAGAAATTAGCAATTTTTTTTTAATTTAAGGAAAATAAAAACATCTTCCTCCTCCCAGACTTTAGTGTATCACATTCATTACTCCTAGAAAGCAGTGTATTAATTTCTGATTCCTTGAAAAATATAAAAAATAAATTTCCCCTTTTGAGACCTTGTGATGTATAAGGCAGATGATATTAATGTCATCTGTTTCTTTGGCTAACGGTTAAGAATCAGGGTTTCATGTGGTCAGCACAACGACCAACCGCATTTACTCTCCCCATCTAAAGAGTTGGGTGGACTCAGGTGTGCCCTAAAAAACCCGAAATTCAAAATCCCCAGTCTTCACCTAAATTGGAACCCCTGACTCCAGGTTTGGAAGCCAATCGCTTAACAATACAGCCACCGCGCCCCCTTGATTCCTAAAAACTTGTGTATGAATGTCTGAGTCAGAATGACGATCGCAACTCTTCGAGTCCTTCCAACTCATACATGTCGCCTATTTTCAAACACTCAGACCTTGTAGCTTCAAGTGTTTTTAAGTTTTTTTTTAAATAGCTTCAAACTCTTTGTTCTGCCTAATAATTGTAGCCAATTCCTTAATGGTTCGAAACTAAATAAATGAATTCGTTTGTACATGGTATTTGGGGCCATGTAATTCAATACAAAGTAACTCCAATTTCAAATTGTGTCATATAGTATTTTGAAGAAAACTATCTACCAGTATTGGCAGTTTAATGTATGTGTTCACTAAGACTCAGACGATGACATATAAAGGGGACTCATTCAGCTTATAACACCACCTCAGTCAAGAGCAATTTCTTTCCCTTGTTCGAGACACCAGAAAGATAATAATGTATTGCCAATAGTTAATAAACTAATTTTTTTTATTGATTGTTGTGTTGTCAGCTAAAAGAAATAATTGTGCGAAATTTCAGCTTGATCCAAGATTGGGTGTGGAAGAAATCACATGTGTAAACTTTATACCAGACAGACAGACAGTAAGTTGATAAAAGTTTTGTAAAAATAGTACTATCTGTTTTGGCACTTCAATGTTACAAATACCATTCATATTATTGCATTGTCTATTTTGTTTTTCAAATTTATGTAATTTGTTCTTTGTAATGCATCTTACATATTCTATTCAACATGGATTGTTGAATGGAAAAAAAAAAGGGAGACGAACTCTGTACAATTTTCAAATGTTCAACGTTGACATCAAATAAGTTTTAGACGTTGTCTCCCTTTAAACTTGAATGCAGAACTGAACGAAGAAGACGCAGGTAAATCATTGAATGACGGATACAACTTAAGAGGAAGGCGACCTTTTGGTGGCACGTAGAACGGACATATCATAGCCTCCTGCGACAGGATGCCCCTGTGTTAACATAATGTTTAGTGGATTCTTGAAAGCGAGCGTACCTGTAATGAGCCTCGGCCGACGATTTCTTTCCATAGTCTGTACCTGGGTGGTCTAGGTGCAGAAGTGACATATTTATGAGCTGGACATGACAATAATGTGTTGACACGTCACAGGGCGTGACAGTCCTTTGTTCTATGCTAGTGTTGTTTTAGTGACTTAGTAATATAGACTGAACGACTAACAATTCAGAGAGTGGCCAACCTAGAGCGTATGCGCCAAAAAAAAAATCAAGAAAAAGCATGCATGTTTGCAAAAGAATCGATTTTTAGAGAAGAAAAAGTTCCATAGGAATTAAATTTACTGCTAATACGACGCCCAAAGTGACCAGATTGTGTATAAATTGTAAGCACTATATCTCTTTCTATGGGACAAGAATTTATGTGCAATTTCTTTCGTTAGGTGTGGACATTTTTTATGTAACCTATTTAAGCTTTTATTAAATAGAAAAAAAAAGGATGACAATGTTAACTTCTTTCTTCCTCGTTCTCATTTTTATGTTGGAATTTTCTGATGACTAGACTAATACATGAGATGAACTGTTGGAGCGTTCTGATGACTAGACTAATACATGAGATGAACTGTTGGAGCGTTCTGATGACTAGACTAATACATGAGATGAACTGTTGGAGCGTTCTGATGACTAGACTAATACATGAGATGAACTGTTGGAGCGTTCTGATGACTAGACCAATACATGAGTTGAACTGTTGGAGCGTTCTGATGACTAGACTAATACATGAGATGAACTGTTGGAGCGTTCTGATGACTAGACCAATACATGAAATGAACTGTTGGAGCGTTCTGATGACTAGACCAATACATGAGATGAACTGTTGGAGCGTTCTGATGACTAGACTAATACATGAGATTAACTGCGCAGTGGTTTCCAAATCAGGTAGCTCTCCATACAGTTTTCTTTCTATTGGGGTGTTTTGGGGCCAGTGTCTTGTAGGGGCCTCATGGTAAAGAGCACAGTTCTGAAGGACATGGTCAGCATTCTCTGGCGACACTCCACATGGGCAGAGTTCAGTGGTTCCAATTTTGAGCTTCCGGTACTTATGTTGTCTTATTCTGTTGTGTCCGGTCCTGAGTCGCAAGATTAGATGTTGATCTTGTCGGGATAGCTTATGATAAGGATCATCTTTCTCCGGCTTGTCATTTCTCATTTATTTTATTCACTATTAGTCTCTTCATTTCTTCTGGATAGAGTGCAATGTTTAATTGTGTGTTTGTTCTCTCACTCTTGGCGAGTGTGTCAGCCTTCTCATTTTCTTCTACTCTATATGTGCTATAATTTTTCTTACATTTTAACATTTTTGAAGAACATATTAGCCTTTAGTCACTCTAAAGAAAAATAAGATGGCCAGATATATTTGAGAAAGCAATGTCTTGTCTAGGAAATCATCAATTAAATAAAGTAAAACAAAGAAAAGTCAATAGAGTTAGGTAGAGTTACTGGAACTGTAATCTTGCTTAAAAGATTTTTAGAATGTCCTCTTCTGAGATATAAATTGCCTTATACACCAAGAGGCTGTGTGTGGAACACTTGCAGCGTGTTATGGATACAATTTGTGAAATGATTAAATAAAAATTAGGAAAAAGAGGATAAAACCGAAGAGAATTCAGAGAAAATTGTAAATTATAAGATTCTTATATTGCTCTCTACGGGAAAAGGTCTCAGGAGATTTTGGGGAAAAAAATAATATCGCACAAGATTATCTATAAGAGAAAGATGTGCAGCCTGAGAAGAAGAGCTCTTCTGTGTGATGAAAAAAAAATGGATGTTTTATCAGTTTTAATTAAGCATTTTTAGTTGATGGTACTAAACATCTCAATGACCTAAATCTAAAACTGCATAGCAAGGACACCTTGATTTCTAGCTTTGTAAATGATATCAGTGACTCAGAGTGAAGTTTAAAACCGTTTATCTTTCATTAAAAAGAAAAAGATTTGAGTCGATTCCCACATTTAAAATAACAAAGTGTTCAAGACACAAGTCAATTCTACAAAATACAGCGTAGAATAGTTTAAATGATTTTGCTGATGAGGAAGACGGCATGCTTGCATTTATAAATCAAATTTTCAGCTTACTAAGGGAAATATTCTGAAAATTCGTTACACATTATTAATCTGAAAACAAATTTAGTACTGAAATTGGAATTCGCTGAACTTTCCTGAATCCCAAATGCATATAAATGATTAATTTTGGCGATCATTGCCATGTCATGTTAACATGTTACAGAGTTAAGAAAATTTGCCTATAGTTATGCCTGTCATATACTGATGCGAGCAAGCTTTTTCATCAATGAAAATGATCACAAACAAACTGAGGTCACGAAATCAACTCTTAATATTACAGATTTG
This sequence comes from Biomphalaria glabrata, assembly GCF_947242115.1. Lineage (NCBI taxonomy): Eukaryota > Metazoa > Mollusca > Gastropoda > Planorbidae > Biomphalaria > Biomphalaria glabrata. The sequence goes on from NC_074728.1 coordinate 3,283,760, forward strand.
GTGAAAGCAATGCACATTTTTAAAATTTCCGCTCTAGATATTTATACATAGACCTATTCGTGAGTTTTTCTTTTAGATTTAAAACTGCTAAGAAAGTTCAAAAATTATAATAGATCATACAGAAAAGATAAATTAAAACTATAAATGCAAACTAAAAATGTTGTCAATGAAAGATTGATAAGTAAAGTGTTGTTTTTTTATTAAATCCTCTCCTTTACTATACACAAATGTGTATAACAAACCAAATATGTACAAATTGCAATACTTGAAAGGATTGAAACTTGTAAAATTTAAAGTGGTGCATTTGAATTAAAAGTCTCAAAACTTGGCGGCATGGAAACACAAGGTCGGACACCTCTAAACTTACATCATTATTTATGAATTTGTTTTTTTTTTTTTTGTTTTTGTTTTGTATGTTTCTTGTCAGTAGACGATTACATTGCCAAAGCATCTTCTTTTTTGAAGTAACGTCTGTATTACGGATAATAAAGATTATTATTATTATTATTATATAAGATAAACACACCAGGCAAAACACAAGTTCCATGTTTTCACAACGATTAAGGTGAACTTGTTCAGAAATCGTTTAAGCATCATGAGCATTAGGTTGTCTATTGTTCTCTGTGGTAGACACGTACTTACACATGTATCATACATGTCCTCGCATGCCAAACGGACGAAGTCCTTGAAATTGAGATTCTTTTGAAAGTAAATGTCTTTAGTTCTATGGAAGGCCAAAAATTCCGAGAAACATAATGCTAAATGTTTTTGTTGGAACGTTTACTGAATGATATACCAAAATGAATTTGTAATGTTTTTTTTTAAATGTAGTATTGTTGAATATTAAGAATAGCAATTGATACTTAAAATCTGGGTTAAGCAACGCGATGTTCTTTTTTGTAAGGACACCTCACGAGGACTCAGAAATAAAGTATATACATTTTTACAAAATATATACTTGACGACATTACTTCTTAAACAAGTGTATGTCGTTTTGCATAATATTAATAATATGCAATTAATAACATTTGCAAACGCACATACAATGTATCATTGTAGGCTTTACAAACAAAAAATGTTCTCTATCGCTCAATATTACAATGGACAATCTCAACACTAAACCTTTGCTTTCTGTCTACAGTACTGTGTGATCCGCCATGCCCAGCCTCCAGTACGTCATGCTGGAATCAATTGTCTAATGACGTGAACGCTAAAACCTGCCAGAGCTGTCACTTGTACGACTTCTAGATCTGTTTGTCAGTGTCTTCACGGCATTTAATTAGATGAACCAAGTCAAGAAATGAAAGCCCAACACCGGAAACGGGTTTATTGATTTCGCAGTTAGCAGCCAATGGCTTTGATACCTGGTGTTTGTTCAGAGACATTCTTGGTTTGCCTTTGTGAATGAGTAAGTGTGAAGGGGATCATTTTTGTTCTTTTTTTTGTTTGTTTGTTTGTTTGTTTTCAATCGAATTATTCAAACTAACAATCCAGAAGATTTCAGTGACCTCAGTTTCTCTTTAGAGGCAAACACCTTGGGCAAGAGACTCAAGCAAATAGATTTGAGGGGCAGACAGAAGATGACAAGATGTGTACAGCAAAATTTGGAATTTTAAAAAAGTTTCGCCAACACACCCACCTCTTTCTCTCTGCCTTTCTCCATCTCTTTACTTCTCTACTTCTCTGCGAAATATACTAGTTGCCCTATTCAGACCATGCGGTCAATAGGGCAGATGATGTTAAGGTCATCTGTTTCTTTGGCCAACGTTATACGACCTGGGTGTCATGTGGCCAGCACAACGACCAACTGGCTCTACTCTCACCAACTTAAGTCAGGTACCCATTAGAGTTGGATGGGCTCAGGGGCGCCCTAAAAATCCCGAATTTCAAAATCCCAATCTATACTGGGATTCAAACCCAGAAGCTCAGGATCGGAAGCCAAGCGCTTAACCACTCAGCCACCGCAACCACTAGGCTGCACTTATCTCTCTCTCTTTTCCTATTTCCCAACTTTGACTATTTCTTTCTTTGTTCATTTCTTTGTACAAATATCTTTCTTTCTTTTCTCTCTGAAGTTTTTCTTTATCGCTCTTCTAGCAAATCTTTGCATTAATAGCAGACTATTTCTTCTTCCGGCTCTCTTTCTCATAACTTCCACCTATGTCTGTTTCTTTTTTCAATAACCAGTTCAATTTATTTTCCATCTCTCTCTCTCTCTCACTTTCTCTCTCACTAATTTTCACTCAATCGCTCAATCTCTCTCTCTGTCATTTTCTACCACTCTCTCTCTCTCCATTTCACTTTCTTTCTCTCATTTTCTCACTCTCTCTCTCTCACTCTCGCTCTCTCTCTCTTTCTGTCTCTAAGTTTCTATCGCGTCTCTCTTTCTCATTTTCTCTCTCTCTCTCTGTCTCTCATATTCTCTTTCTCTGTCTCTCAATTTCTCTCTTTCTCTGTCTCTCAATTTCTCTGTCTGTTTCTTATTTTCTCTCTCATTATCTGTCTCTCATTTTCTCTCTCACACTTTCTCCCTTTTATTTTTTCTAACTTTGTCTTTTTTTCTTTCTTTCTTTCACTCTCATCACTTTCTCTTACATTCTCCTTCACTTTCTCACCCTCATTCTCTGACTGTCACTTCAAGTCCTACTTCTGCGCCATGATGTTAAAAAAACACTCAACAAAACATCACAAGAACACAAGCGAATGTTGATAGTTTTTGTTTTTGTCTCGGCGATTGTCAGTGTTACAGAGTTAGAAGGGGAAAGAACTAAAAGTATACTGATGTTTGGACGAGTTGTCGTCCGCTTCGGATCTTTTGTCTTGCCAACAATGTGTAAACACACAATTGCACTTCATCCTGCGTCACGTGATTAGACAAACGTATTAGTGATTTTCTTTTAAATATCGACATAGCTTTGATAAAAAAAAAGATAGCCTCAACAGTGACTCCACTGATACACGAAAACCTCGCTAACGCCTCGCTAGATCTATATTTCTTTTTCAGAATCTGTTCTGGTTTCAAAACGCCGCCATTGTTTTGACCGAGATTAGAATTTAAAGAGGACAAACGTCAACTGTATTTGTCGTTGCTAGGACACCGCTGGAGTGCATTTAAACTAATCTACATCCAGATCTAAATGTGGTTGGGGGTTTCAAATCAACAGGCCGGCTTTGACAAGGCTATGACTATGTCTGACATGAAGTTTTTGTCCCAGTATAAACAAAAGCATAGATAGAAAGATTAGGGACTTCAGATTCGAACACAAGACACTTGCGACACCCTCGTTCCTAATCTGTGAACGTATTTCAAATGGAAAGAATAACTAGGAACTTAAAAAAAATGTTTTTACAAAGCGTACATCAACTCAATCTATAAATAAATAAATTATGGCTTTTACATAGCGCTACTTTCATGCTTATAGCATGCTCAGAGCGCTTTGGTCCGTCAAATATCAGTTGTGGACCAGTGGGGGGAGGGGGTATCTAGGAGAAGGTTTTTCCGTGCTGCCTTTAGGCGTTCAGTAAACACAACTCTGCTCGAGTCGGGTGTCGAACCTCGAGCCCCCCTTCATAGGTAGCCAAGCCAAGCTATAGGGCACTTTGCCTCTCCACCACCGACCCAATCTATCAATCTCTCTTTATGGTAAGAAATGTGTACACGTTATTTCTCCCACACCCTATCTCGGATTAAGATGAAATTTTGCACAAATATTTCTTGTACCTGGCAACACAGGAATCAATTTAAAAAAAAAATAAAATAAATAAATTAGTTAATTAGCTATTGATAATTAATTATTTTATTTGATATCTTAAACAAGGGAAAGAGATTATACTTGTTAGATATGAGAAAATATTTTCTTTGTATGAGGAAAGAGTTGTTGTAATCATAAAAAATTATTTCCATATGGATCAATAAAGCAGTCTTAGTCTTAGATCTAGTGGTAGAAGTTGAAATAGTTTTAAACATTAACAAACAAAACGATAACGTAAACATTCACCAAGATACCCATTTCTTCCCTCCCCTTTTCACAACTGGTCCAGACAAAGTGATAGGATCATTACAGCGCATCGAGAAAGCTAAAATCTAAAGAAAAAAACGATTGGTTAAAAAAAATTATTTCTAATCGCACAGATTTATTATGTCTATAGATTTGTAATTCATACGACTGATCTATACTAATTGATACAATGACACTCAATATAAAGTGTTCCATTTAAGGATATTTAAATGTTTTTATACGTTTCACTAAATCCAACCCTCCCTTATGTAATTGTTTGATGATCTATTATTGCTCATTCAACTTATTTCTTGTTGCTAAAGAATTATTTCCAATAATCTTACAAAGTCAACCTCTTCTACTGTCCAAAAAAACAAACAAAAACGCTGTGGACTATATGTATTTATTAATTCAACTATTTACTGAACACAACGAAACGTTTGAAGCGAGGGTTGGAATACGCGGTGTGCAAATGTTCAAAATAAATCAAATATAATTTTAAGATGATTGTATTTTGAAAAAAATATAACGGTCTAACTAGAGTTTTTAGTGTGTGGTCAATTTATTAGTAATTTGTTCTCAAAGTTATACACAAACTTTACGATTTTTAAGTAAATCTATAGAGCCGTTTTCGATATACAAAATGTGTCCAGGTGTAAGTTTCCACATATAAAAGGAGCTTCTAAGAGGCAAATTAAAAAGGATATTGTTTGTTTTAAGAATTCACAAAGTTTCTTGATTCTTGATCCAAACAAAGACCGACTCTGTAGAACGTAGATCGTATCGTGGATCTAAATATCTAATAACGCCGTAATTAAATGTTCTTTTTTAAGTTTGATGTCAACAGATCTAGTGGTGAGATCTGCAAAGCACTTTTATCTAAATATATTTTTTATTGTCAGAGGACGATGAATGCTTCACTGGCAGAAGATGCCTATATTGAAAGAAGTTTGAATCCGTTCTTGCAGAGGTCAGAACCTTGAGCAAAGTCTTATCTTATCTTATATAATACAGACGTTACTTCAAAAAAGAAGATGATTACGTCCTACGCGTCATGCATTTAGTCATGCATATTAACCAATGACTTAAATTCTGCCAAGTCACTGGTTTTCCTGGCTAGCTCAGGCAACCCATTCCATGCTCTAATAGCACTAGGGAAGAAGGAGTATTTGTACAAATTTGTCCTAGCATATGGGACGAGGAATGTGCCTTTATCTTTGTGTCTTTCAGAGTATTTTATTAAATTTTGTTTTTGTATTTGAAGATTATGGTTCAGTGTTTTATGTATTATTGCTACTTTACTTTTGAGCCTTCTGTCCTGAAGGCTTTCTAAATTTAGTGATTTTACTAAAGGTGTTACTCTAGTCAAATGTGAATATTCGTTTGTTATGAATCGCACTGCTCTATTTTGTGTCTGTTCTAGTTTCTTAATGTTTTCTTGAGTTGAGGGGTCCCAAACAGAGGATGCATATTCTATTATTGGCCTAACCAAGGTTAAATAACATTTTAGTTTTATGTTCTTATTTGATTTATAGAAATTTCTTTTAATAAATCCTAATGCTTTGTTTGATTTTTTTGTAGTTTCCTCAATATGTGGATTCCATGACAGTTTTTCATTTATTATAACACCTAGGTATTTTGCGTTTTTAGTCTGTGTTACTGGTTTGCCATGAATAAGATAAGTGGAATTAATTTGTTTTAGTTTTTTTGTTACTCTTAACAACTGACATTTTTCTGGGTGGAAAGACATGCTCCAATTTGATTCCCATTTCTGTAATTCATCTAATTCTCTTTGTAAAATATCTGTGTCTTGTGTTGTTTTTATTGTTCTATATATTATGCAATCGTCTGCAAATAATCTGACTTTTGTTCCTGAACTAATGCAATTTGGTATATCATTTATGTAAATTAAAAGTAGTAGTGGACCCAAGACTGTTCCTTGAGGTACACCTGAGTTTACTGTTATCGGTGTTGATTTAGAGCCATTTATTATTACAGTTTGTTCTCTCCCTATCAGAAAGTCTTTAATCCACTGATGCAGTGGACCATTAATGCCGAAATATTTTAATTTTTTAAGCAAACTATGGTGGTGAACTTTGTCAAAAGCCTTAGAAAAATCTAGTAAGATAGCATCTATTTGTTCACTATTATCTAAACCTTTTGAAAAATCATCAATTAGTCCTATTAGTTGTGTTTCACATGATCTATATTTCCTAAAGCCATGTTGGTATGGTGTGAGGACATTATGTTTGTCTAAGTGGTTTATGATGTTGCTACATATTTTGTGTTCTAGGATTTTACATGTGATGCTGGTAAGTGATACTGGTCTGTAGTTTCCTGGGTCAGATTTTTCTCCTTTTTTAAATAGGGGGGTGACATTAGCTTCTTTCCAGTCCTTTGGTACTCTGCCCTGGTTAAGTGAAGCCTGAAAGAGTATTTTGAACACTGGGGCTAGCTCATTACTTAGTTCTTTGAGTAATCTAGCTGGAATACCATCAGGTCCAGAAGCTTTATTTGGTTTGGTGTTGGCTAATAGTTTTTGAATTCCATTTTCTTGTACTACTATATCTTCTATGTTGTCTACTTGGTTCAAATTCAGTAATATGTCTTTGTCTCCTAGGGCTGAGAATGCTGATGCAAAGTATTTGTTTAGCATGTTTGCTTTAGTTTCATTATCATTATGTATTATGTTATGTTCATCTTTTAATGGCGCTACGCCTGTTGTTTCCATTTTCTTAGACTTAATGTATGACCATAGGTTTTTGTTGTTGTCTTTAGATATTACATTGTTTATGTATTCACTCTGCAGCTGTCTGCTTACTTTTTGGGTTAAGTGTTTAATTTTTATATACTTTTTGTAAACTCTTTCTGCATTAGTTTCTTTAAATTTTCTATATAGGTTTTTCTTCTGTTTACAAAGCTTCTTTAGTCTATTATTAAACCAGCATTTATTTATTTTGTTTGATGTGTATTTAGTTGGTATTTGATTTTCTATAATGCTTTTAAGATGGTTTTTAATGAAATTCCAGAGGTCATCGACTGGTTGGTTAATGTCTTTTTCTAATAAGAATGTTTGTTGAAAGTTTAATGCAGCTTGGTGTAGTTGTGTTAGGTTACATTTATTCCAGAGTAAGATTTTTCTTTTGGGTTTTATATTGGCTACTGCTTTTATCTGACTGTGTATTTTTATGATCTCATGGTCTGATAGACCAGGGATAATATCATAATCAACTACTAATCCAGGTCTGTTGGTTAAGAAGAGATCTAATGTGTTGTTTAATCTAGTTGGCTTTTTAATGATTTGATCTAAACTTACGTTGTGTAAAGTTTCTATGAAAAGCTCATTTATGTCCTTAAGGTTTTGGTGTTTATCTATGGTTAGTGTTTTCCAATTTATATCAGGTAGGTTGAAATCACCCATAATCCAAAAAACTGCATTTTTATTTGTCTCTTTAAGTGTCGTAATCTGATTACATAGTTCCTGCATGTATTCTAAACTAGAATTTGGTGGTCTGTAAATGCTGCCTATTATTAGGGATGTTGAGGTGGTATTAATTTTACAAAATGTTGATTCTATATTTTTTGAGTTAGGTAAGGTAATTTCTTCTGCTATAAGAGTGTTTTTTATTGCTAAAAGAACTCCTCCATGATTATCAGCCCTATCTTTTCTAAAAATTTCATAATTACTATTGAAAATTTCTGCATTATAAATTTCAGGATGTAGCCAAGTTTCTGTGCCTGCAATTATGTCTGGTCTGACCATTTCGAGGTGTGATCATCCTGTGCAGTCAAGCGTGGACTTCGGTTGACCGACACACATGTTGTCCCCAAGCTTTTATTGAAATGTGTCAAAGGCTCTGACTATTGAGGTTCGAAGTAAACGTTAACTGTTACTAAATAAATATTTTAAGACTTTCTGTACGACTGGTTGCAGCTGGCACTCACCCCCCTCCTTTCAGACATGTATCTCTAATATTAGCCATGCTAATCTACTTTTCATCAAATGACCAGATTTCTCTAGACTTCTCTTTCCCACGCACAATCCAGAAATTTCTACATCAAAAAAAAAAAACAACACACACACATTCATAAATTATGTTGTTGTTTTTTAATGTTCAGATATTAATGAAATTTTATATATTTTTTTCTTCGTGTCTTGCTAATTGGCATTGACGTCTGCTAAATATTGACGTGGCACTTTTTTTTAAATTTAAATAAATTCATCCGACCTACTTGGAAAAAGTCAACGACCTATTGAACGTCCGAAATTAACAAGATTAAGATTTTTACAAATATAATTGTATAAGTGGAGACTATATTAGGCTGTATAAGAATAGGGAGACCTGCAAACTCAGTTTTCAATTTCTTTCACGTGCTCTAAGGGAATAAATCTCAGTGACGAAAGTAGCTTCAGAAAGTTTTCCATAGTTCATACTTTCTGTTGCTATTACACTAGTCCTAAGTAGGGTTTAAGACCTATTATTATTTTATTGCAGTTTTTATCAGTTATTTGGTCAATCTTAAAATGTATATTTTCATTTTTTTTTTCATTTTTACAATACCTCTACTCAAGTCATCCCTTCAAGAAACCTGGGTGGACGCGATTCTCGAATAGGCCTACTGCTCTAACTATTTTGTTATAAATTTAACAGTTGATGGATATTTAAAACATTATCGATTCCATTGTTTAATAAATGAATGTTCTGGAAAATTTTGCACACAGTCTTCTAAGTCTAGATTCAAAGGCGTATCCTTGGAATTATTCAACATTTTTACGTTAATGTAATACATCTAGATTCTAGATCTAGAAGTAGATTTAGACTAGATCTTAAGAGATCTATATCAGAACTTGAGATCTAGTGTTAGATATAGATGTCCATATAAAGAACATACCAATAAATAATCACACAAGTATGCCCTGGCCGCTGGACGAATGAGAAAAAAAAACAACGTGCATTCAAGCAGCTGACGGAGTAAAGTATTTGATAGTATTGGATACCTCTAATTGAACCAAAAATGTGTTTATTATTTATATTTTAAATTGTTTTATTATATTTTAATTTTGATAATGCAGGTATTGTCTTTTTTTTTTAAATATTTAAAAAATGTTTTTCTTGTTAAAATTTTCTGAATGTTGTACATCAATGCCGATAATACTTTCGGATTAGCTGTTTATGTTTTTCTTTTGTTATGTTTGGTTTTTGTTTTGTTTTGTTTGCTTATAAACGTAGACTTGGTCTTCTGCATCTAAAGCCTTGTCTGATAATCTGAAGCTGAAACTTGAAAAGTACCGAAACATGGCCATTGCTAATTGGTTGCCGGATAATTCTGTCCACGTTCTTCAAAGCTAAAATAAAAAGATTCTGGTCTAAGGACACACTTTCAGAAGACAAAACATTATGAAGAATTGCCTGAACTGGAAACCTGTGAAGTGCTGATTACCTGAACACCCACGACACGATTAATAGATCGACGAAGAAGAAAAAGCTTGTTAATAATACCCATCTGTCCAATCATCATCACCATCATTATAGTCATCGTCATCATCATTATAGTCACCATTATCACCATATTCATCATTATCAGTACCATGACTTGCGTGGTAAGGGTTCTGAATGGTTTGCGTCATCAAACCCCTCAACTTCTTTCGGTCAGCGGCTGTTTTTAACAGAACGTCACAGAAAGTTTTGTCCGTTCTTTCACGTTGTCCCTTGAAAGATGACTTTTTATAGTGAGTCATGTCTTACCATATGGTCAACCCAACTCAGCTTTCGTCTCTTCGCAGCAATGAAGATTCCCTCCTTGTTCGCCAGCTAGAGCAGCGGTTCTCAACCTTTTATGCTCGGCCACACATTATTATAATCCCCCACACTGCCGCGACCCCTCCCCACCCCCCCTCCACACAGCAATAGAAGACAAGACAATAACAATCCGTATTTTCGATGGTCTTAGGCGACCCCTAACAAATCGTCAATCGACCCCTAAGGGGGTCGCGACCCACAGGTTGAGAACCCATGAGCTAGAGTGTTGACTTGCGAAAGTACAAACTCTTTTGTCTTCTTTTCATAGTATCTTATACCCAGCTGTTTTCTGTAGCATTAACTCTAGAAGTGCTTGAGTTCCTCTTTCAGCATTAGCCTTCAGCGTTCAGCTTTTACTACAAAATAGTGAAGAATACAAGTACACGGTAGACTTTAAATAGTTGTTGTTATTATCGATATTTTTTAATATTGCGTTTTAGTGCTAAGAGATTGCTCATTTCGCGCACTGATCCAATAGCATATTTTGCATTTGTTGACGTTCGAGGGAGTGGCGTATCGAGTGTTATTTGCGGTTCGCTCACTTCATAACGCTTAATCCTGCAGTGTGATCTTCAGGGCGCTTTGGCTATGTAAAAAAATATATAGTTCTTGACCATGCATAGAAATGTGTAGCCAACATGCTCGCAGACACTGGCGCCCTGCCAACACCCACGATGCTTAATTGACCGTGCATATTGATCCCATCAATTTCGATGACTGTATTTATATAAACTAATCGAATGCGGCGGGCGTTAGTGGGGGGGGGGGGTGTGAGTGAGCCTGGCTAGCCCATCCCTTTTCAATAAGACCTGTTCCTTTTACCCGATACTTAGAAAATCATATTTCGCTGTATACATAACTGCAGGCATTCAATGTGTTGCAAAGTGTTGCTAATTCTGAAGGGGGTGCACTGTCTGAACCATTTGTTGTAGTTACGGTATTGGGTACTTGTATTCTTGCAGTGCTTGCACGCCGGCATGGGAAAGCTTTCAAATAATGTATTAACGTTGTCCAAGATTTGATAATACTATGTCATGAGACGTAACCACTGCATAAACTAAAGTTTGCAATAATTGGTAACTGTCTAGTAACTATTAGAGATTTTTATAAGTGGCGGAAAAACTTTAAATAGCTATATTTGTTGGCCTATTTGGTGTGCAAAATAAATGTTCGTAATCTATGTTGTTATTGTTGTTGTTTTTTTTTTGTGTTTTCCAATGTGTAAAAGAATTTCATTTTTAGCACTGCAAAGTTAAATGTACAAATTTCTTCGTCGTCAGCATAAAACTAATCCAATATGGAGGACGCATTAGACCACTGACCTATATATATTTAATCTAGACGGGACATGGAGATCCTTAGCACAGTGGTTCCCAAACTTTTTTGTCTCGTAGACCCCTTGCCATGGTTTCTGATTTTCCGTAGACCCCCTGCTTAACTTGTATTGCATTATTGCAAATCAATCAACATTTTTTTTAAACTAATGGACCTCATTCACCAATCGTAAACAAACAACATTTAACCACGTGATAATATTGATAAAATAACGAAAAAAAACACGTATCACGTGACAGCCTTAGCGTATTACGTAATTTGTATAGAAGAGATAGAGAATCACGTGGCTAAATGGTGTTTGTTCACGATTGGTCCATTTCTAACTGCACGGTGAAAAGAGTGAAATGGTCATTTAAAGCTACATTTGAAGTTATACAGATGTCATTTTTATTGATAAAATTTAAATTTAAACCAATTAAAATAACAAAATATATATTTCTGGAATCATCAAACACACTGGAAATCTTTTCTTTTTTGTAGGTTCATCATCCGTTGCTACGGATATTATGTTTCATATAGGAATTTGTTCTTCTATGAAACATTAAATATTCTTGCAAACGTTTTCACAAAGATCAGTTTCTCTTTTATTTCTTGATTTTTCATGTGTGGCTCTAATATTGAGTCCGCAGAACTGTTTTCACTAACAGGAGAAGGGGCGAAGATGAGTAACTGGCGCTAAAACCAGTAACCTGTGGACAGGCAGGACTCATTAGCCTTGGCTTTCTACCCACTTAGCAGAAGTGCCTCTGCCGCCTTGCAGCTATACCCAAACATGGGAAAGATTTTGTGAGTCAACCCTGAGGAAAAATAAGGAGCCAGCAACCATTAGGCAGTTTGCAGCAAACAGCACTACATCCTATCCGAGCCTGCTAGACCGCTGATCCCAAACTGTATATGTCGTTTGCAAAGAAACCTTTAATGTTATAATTTTTACCACCGATATGCCCTTGAACTGTATTGTTGCTTTTAAAAAATTCATAATATCAGATGTAGGTTTGTGTAATACAAGTTTTTAAAACTACTTCAAGGGCAGGTAAAAATCAATGTTTTACCTATAATGTTTTCCGTTATTGTAAGATGCTCATAAAACATCATCTTCTCTATATGATGTCGAAGAGAGATTTTCGAACTTTATCTTTTTCAAACTTTTATCTTTTTTTATCAGGGTAGCATCGTCTTCAATTATCCTTCAGCGTAATTAGTTTCATATCGTCATAAAAAGGCACTTAGGCAACCGCTTGTTTGACAAGGAAGGAAGGAATCCCAATTTTAAATAATCAACGGCGTACAATCTACATTTCTTCTTGTTAAACATTACTTACATGTAGACAACATTAAGATATTTAAATAAGTATTGAAATTAAATGCAACAATTTTTCATTTGAATAGCAGTATAAATATTTAAAGGATTAAAGGTACATTTATATATTAGTGTAGGAAACAATTACATTAATGTGAGTGAAAATTAAGTCACAATTGAAATTAAATTGAAAAATTATTATCATAGACCCCAAAGGACATCTCATATACCTCCAATTTATTTTTTTCACTTTTGTAGACCCCTTGGAAGTCTTCGTAGACCCCATGGGGGTCTATATAGACCTTTTTGGGAGTCACTGCTTTAGCACTACAAAAAAATGTATTGAAAAATTTCAAAAAAAAAGTGTTAAAACAAAGTGTTGTTTTGTAAAGTAGTTATAAGAAGTTTTTCTTTTTCAACCCTAGCCTATGTAACAAATAATTTAATGTTTAGATTGAACATTGAAAATAAGAGTTTTGTCAAGTGAAAAATGGGCATTATAGCCATTTCCAAGTTCGTAGGAAATCTAGAAATGTGCTCATACTCTACCATGAAAGAAGGGCTACATTAAATCTAAGACAAAAAAGGAAATGTGATAAGATTTACAAATCACTCTGTTTCTTTCTTCACAGGTAGGATATGTTTTTAGATTGATTAATTTTATTATGAGCATTTTTTATATTGAACCTTCAAGAGGGTAGGAGCCTCCCAAAATCTCCTGCCAATTGTCTCCGCCTTTTGTAATTCGTTACTGCGGCTGATCGACTATAAGAAAGTCTGTTCAGTTTACATTTTTGTCCACTACTGAACTAATGGTCATTACATTAAGGGAGAATTTCAACCATTCTCAATTAATATATCTAAACTTCTTACAACTGAAGCGACGGTGTCATTTAAATAAAGGAAATGTTTTGAAGTTTCAAGTATACTAGCACAAAGAAAAGGGGAGTGAAATGTGTATGGACCAACCTAATCTTATTCTAATTAACAAACTATTTCACTTGAAAAACTCTTTTAGCTCCCTTTTTTTTTATTCTACCGCGCCTATCCTAAACATTACACTTTGCATCAGACAATAAAGCTAATAGTCGTAATCGCCCTAGACTGATTCCAGTGAAGTCACATGATCATAAGTGTTAAGGGATAGGAGAGAGAGAGAGAGAGCACAAGATCCCGTGGTATCGATAATGAAACCTACACACGAGCTTGTTATCGATACCTGCCTGAATGTTTGAATGTACGGCACACTGTGTAAGCCAGTCCTTAATGGTAAAACCTTGTAGTGGCCAGATTTCTCTCAGAACCAACGAGATGGGTGTATTTAAATTCCTTTTTTTTTTTTTTACGCATTTTTTTCCTTTTCATTTACATTATTTTATGCCAGGCAGTTTGCATTCTCTTTGCTTTGACATTGTTGTAAATTAATCCACATTTTGGCCAGATTTTTAAAATAATTCACTGCCAAAGAAGATGAAGAATTTTGGCTTTGAGAGCAAGTGACATTGATTTCTACAACCCTTTGTTCTTTGATCAGAAAGACCAAGCAAATGAACGTATTTATTCTTTTTTTTTTTTTTACTTTGAGGTAATAACTAAATGCAGCAGTGCGGAAAAACAATTATGTTGTTATTTTTTTAAAGCGTACTAATAGTACACAATAGAAGGACAATAGTTACAGGTAGACTAGTTGATATTCGGGAATACCGAAAAACCACATATATGAAATAATATTAACTACATCCGGGCCGGCCTTAGGCATAGGCAAACTAAGGACCTCCGATTGTTGGGGTTGAGCAGATCTCAAACATAGTATGGCTCTAGGCCTACTAGCCAAGTTCTAAGTCTCTACAATGATTCCAAATTTATTGACAAATCTTTAGATCTACTTGTTAGACTACAGATGTTAGAAGACCTTTGTTTCTTCCATTTGGTGAAATGTCAAAAACATTATTTCTAGTCTGGTGATCAGGAATCATAAATGAATCACATTAGTTTTATCGACGCTTTTTTTGTTGATTTAGATATAGATTCAGGAAAGTTTTTAATTCATTGCGTATTTTTCGCTCTTAATTTGTTGTTTTCTTCTATTTCATTTGGGACCACCTTGTTCACTTCGCTTAGATCCTCCCATTGACTTAGGCCGGTCCTGGCTAAATCTATAGCAAGTGGCTACAAGCCCTGTTGAAAGAGACTGAATGGACGGGACACCGTCGTAATTCATTTTGTTTAAAAATAATAACAAAAAGATTCTTAGTGTGCTCTAGATAAAGTGTAATGTCTGTTTTACATGCTTCGGATGTCCTACATAATTGAAGATTATTACGCCCTAGCCAGCATGCATTACGCAAAGGGGTTCAATGAACCCGGGCGGGCACATGAACGATAGGGGCCCACACGATCTCTTTAAAAACCTAGCAAAAGTTGTAAACTGTAATAATTTAAATCTATCAAATTCTTATATCTCTATAACTTCACTTTGCATTCTGAAATTTATATAATACAAATGCGAAATAACTAATCGATCTAAATCTTATTAGTATGCGATTGCAGTGGGCCCCGCACTTTCATAGGCCCCGTGATAATTCTAGGTGTAAATTATTAAATTAAACCATTATAACTTATACATAAATAACAGGGTTTCCGCGACCTCCTGATTTTCAGGGCCTCCTGGAAATGTCCTGTAATTTCAAAAATTATCAAAAAAGTCCTGGAAATCTCTAAAACTATTAAAATCTTCTGAAAACTCAAAAAAAATCTAAAAAGTAGACAAAATTGTCATTTAGGGGTGCCAATCCTACGCAAAAAAAAAAAAAAAAAGGTATTGTCAGCTTTCATTAAAATTTTATAGCAAAGACGAATGTTTTTTCTAATACAAAATCTTACTTTTGACATTATGCTTATCGCTAACGAGACAGGACCCCGCGCAATCCGTTTTGCATAGAGCCCCGAAATTGTTAAAGCCGGCCATGGATGTAACCACCTCAAATTTGGTGGCCATTGCAAAGATTATCATTCGGGTGAGACGAGTAATAAAGAACATTTTTTAGCCGTGGTTTATTTGATTTCCAAGAATGATCTTGTGAATAATTTCTTAATAATAAAAAAAAATAAAAAAAAACTGTGTCCATATCCCAAAGGTGGTCGTAGACATGATGTGTAGCTGGGCAATGTTGCCAAAAAAGATCTAACTCCTCTCTATATATCACTTGGGAGTACTCGGAACATAAAAAAAAATATTGTTAGATTAGCATCATTTCTGATACGCTTTTGTTCATTTCTGATGTTGTTTGTTTATCCCCTTTGATGAAGTATAGCACTCAAAGATATTTCTGGGCTTTCTCATATGAGAGTACAAGACGTCTCGGACTTTGTTAAACAAATATGCATTTAAATAAACGAACAGTCATTAGTTATGGTGTTAAAAAAAAAGTAAAGTTCCCCTTTCAGACCTTGCGATCTATACGTCAGATGATGTTAAGGTCATCTGTTTCTTTGGCCAACGGTTAACGAGTAGGGTGACATGTGGCCAGCACAACGACCAACATTTACTTTACCAAAAAAAGTTACGTAACCATTAGTTCTTGGTGGACTCAGGGGCGCCCTTAAAATACTGAAATAGTAAACAGAGTCATAGTGCTCCACTATGTTTGAGATCCAAGTTTCGCCATTTTTTCTCTAAATCCTGTGCGATGCCCCAAACAAATGGACGCCTTAGGCGGCTGCCTAGTTTGCCTATGCCTAAGGCCGCCTCTGACTAACGTGAGACCAAAAGTTGAAAAAATAGATCTAAGTTGTGTCTTTTAGAAATGTATGTCTTCAACCCAGCAAGAAATGTATGTGGGACGGATTTCGACATGACAGATTACGTTGATCTGATCTCACAACAAACAAAAGTACAACTATATAAAAAGTATAATAGACTACTAATGCCGCCTGATCACCTCTTTGTTCTTCCATTTGTTTGTCCTGTTTATTCAATCAATAAGCTTTTAAAACCACCTGATAATGGACTATTCTACTTCAAAGTTTTTACCATTCCGAGTCAAAGTGAGTGTACAGGACAAAGACACAAACAACCTAGTTTATAAACAAAGAAAGAATTGGTCAGAGCAAATTGTAATGTGAGCTTGATAATATGTTGATTTTTTTTTTTTTTAAAGAATTCTGTGAAGAGTGCAATGCCCTGTGTCGCTATAGAACCACGCTATTCTCGTAGCCATGTTCTCCTAGGCCAGTGATTTCTAGAGTGGTTTATATAGACAGCCAGGGATATACGAAGACTTACAAGGGGTCTTCGAAGACTTCCAAGGGGTTTACGTAAGTGTAAAAATGACTTGGGAGTAAATAAGATGTAAACGTTGTAAACGGAGGTCTAGTGGATCTCATGTATGCTGGTCTGCCTGATCATGACTTCAGTTTTATTTATTCAGTTTTATTTTTCATTAATGGAATTCACTAAACAACAATAGCAGGGTGTGTTACGGAGTGTGTGTGTGTTTCTTTGGTGACGATGGGAAGACGTTAGCCTATGCAGTGTGAATGATGGTGCAAGATAAGCGGCATTGTCGTCAGAGGTCTTAGGTAGGACAGAAGAATTCAGAATGCCAGACAGAAAAGACGTGTTTTTGTAGTGAGTTAGATTTCGTTCAGAATGCCATTAATACTTTTTTTTTTAAAGTTTATCTCATGTTGATTTTGTTTTTATTGTAGTAAAAGTAACATTAAGTTATTTCAAGTTGTATACGTTTAAATAGTACACGCCTACAGCAGCTTAGTGCTACACGTCAATAAACGTCCACAACATGGGGGTCTACAGAAAACCGGAAAAAAATAAGCAAGTCTACGAGTAAAAAAAAAAAGTTTGGAAAAAAAAAAACAGTTCTAGACCTTGGAGTCAGTACATCGAAAGGCAGAAAAGGAAAGAAGAATTCAACCCCCAAGGAGATATAAAATGTTGAGAAAGTGTTGGGTCTAAATTTAAGAACATTGAGTGAGTGCATCACAAACCCGGAAGTTTGTGAAAAGCTTTACCCTCACATTTTGTGTACCCTACATAATCTGTTGACCGCCATTTGCGGAAGTCTTGTCTATTCGCATCACCAACTCAGCTAACCCCTCCTGTCAGGATTCACTACATTTAAGGTCTGCAACATCTTTAAACAATCGCCATAATGAGCGACTCATAATAATTGTTCATAATGGCGAGTAACAGTGCCTTAGATGATGTGTAAGGGATAGGATTGGATAGTAAGTATCTTGTACGCAATGCGTATTTTTCTCTGTTGTATTGAAAACTGCTAAAGCGTTGTTTGATCATAAAACAATTTGTAATTAGATTCACTCACGAGTAAACATTTCACAATTCAGTATTCTTATTGGCAATGTAATTAGATTATACAAATAAAAAAATAGAACTTTCACTAAATGAAGATCAGCAGGAAGCTTAACTCGTACCAAGCCGGAGATTAAGTGGAGTTAATTCTCTTTGTAAGGTTTTATTTACAAAAGGTCGCCTCCCTTGACGGCCAACATTTCACAATTCACTGTTTGAACTTAATGACTTACCTACTTGATAATGCACCTGGATGATGCCGCCTTCCCCATGTGGGATTGACTCCGCGATGGATCCGAATAAGGCATGGTGATTTTGATGTGTATGCCCTGTTGGATTGTCACATGATATCCTTCCTCCTACTCTCTCTTTTTAACTCTCCCTCTTTCTCCATCTACATTTTTCTCTTTACAGCTGTGTCCTCCTCTTTGTCACTCTTTCTTTCTCTCTCTCTTTCTCCAGTGATCTCTACTCTCACTCTCTCTCCTCTTCTCTCTCTCTCTCTTTCTCCAGTAATCTCTACTCTCTTTCTCCGGTGATCTCTACTCTCTTTCTCCTTTTCTCTTTTTTCTAGTGATCTCTACTCTCTGTCTCTCTCTTTTATGATTCGCATATCGAAGCAAAGAAAGATTGACTATGAAGATGGATATCTTTTTCTGTTTTTCCCAGCGCCTAGCAACGGGAAGTTCAGAAGAACTGGAAACGGAAGTGTACATTATGACTGTCACAGTGTTGTGCAAGGGTTATTAATTAGTTTAATAGATGTTATCAAAGCTCACCGATAGACTTGACAGAGACCAGACAAAGGTTAGGACAATGTCAGTTAGGTGTTTGTCTTGTAGAGAGACTGATATGTGGGTCGGGACAGACATTAGCAATGTTAGTTTAGGCGTAGGCTAGATACTCAGCCTATATAGAGTAGAGTTTGGGGCAATCGGGACACAACGCCATGTAGTTTTAGCAGGGGCGTGTGTCGTATGCTAGGCGTTTTCTGGTGAACGACACATACAGACATTGGGAGCAAGTCGCCGAGGTTGGCTCGCGATCTTGGCTCCAAGATGTGTGAGTTGTTTGCCAGAGACAACATGTAGGAACTTTAATTCTTAAGGACCAGGGTAAGAAGAAATGTTTTTATTAGTTATATATCTAGTATTAGATGTTAATTGATTATGAATAAATAGAATGGCGCTTTAGCTAGTTGTTAGCGATATTTTTGATTATTTGTCTATTTAGATTGACAGTCTTGGCGACTGTCTGAGTCTTAGTGACAGTCTGACGGTCAGAGACGGTAGATCTATATATGGTGTATCCTTGCCTGCTACGCAAGGGGATATCACTCTAGTATTGAGCGGACTGTGACGTTGGGTTCCAGGATCCGTGCAGAGACTAGAGAGAGAGAGAGAGAGAGAGAGACAAGAGAAATGGAGAGTTCATCGTGACCTACAGCCAAGTATCAATATCTATGTGATTATTAAATTTTAATTCTAGAATCACATGAGTATTATATGTAATTATAGTTGTTAATTAAATATTTATTTTTCTTATGAAAATTTGTGTCCAGAGATCATGATTTATATCATTATTGAATATTGTGGTCTTTAATCCATAGTATTTTGTGATGCGTGTGTTGTATCAGTTAAATTACATCAGTAAGAATCATCCTAGACGTATAGACATCAAGAGCTGATATCAAGATCTTGACAATTGGGGCCTCGTCTAAAGTTTTATTTTAATTTTTTTACGACACTTTAATGATGTCTGGGGGCTAATGAATAACTGGGACCTGTTATTTTTCTTTAAGTGAAAATACTTTGGTTATACTTGATATAGTATTGACTTTTTTTTTTTATCCAGCATAGTATTGAGAAAATTGTATTTTGCTTGTAAAGGTTTGGACGAATATTCACTGCTTAGAATTAGCATTAAGTAGAGTTTCTGTTTACACTTTTACACTTGTTGTAATACCATGATTGTATTTTTCAAAATTTTTTTTTTCTACATTTTGTTTTCTGCCTATTTTTGTTGTGGTACAGGTGAATTGGCTGTTTGGCAGTGGACGTCACACATGATCTATTTTTAGACTGTCACTCCTGATTCCTGCGCCCATTGTCTTGGGGCCTTCGTGTATCCACGGTTTGAGGGTAACGTAGTTATCTTCAGCGCGTGTTTTTTCAATGTTTAGGTAAGCTGTATGATGTAGTGAGATAAGGTGTAAGTTTTCTTGTTTTTATTTTTGATAGGGAGCTTAGGGATTTCATAGAGGTGGGATAGAAAGAGGTGGACATTATTTTTAAAGCATAATTACTGCACTGGGCAGTGTTACATTTATACTGTGCTTATACTGTGTTTTTGCAGGCAGACAGGGGCGAGATATTGTTTGGAGAAGGTAGAAGGGGGTTGGACCTGTATGTTCGCGTTGGGTAAACGTATAGTGTCGTTGTCCTCAGTTATTTTTTTTTCTTGCTTTTTAGCTTGTTAAGCTTTGTAGATGGTTAGCCAGGTGAGCAGTACTGTTGGCCAGTTGTTTTTTTTGTTGCCATTTTGGTGTTTTGATAGGCGGGATAGGGGGTTTGAGAGACAGACAATGGCGTTGGGTCATGTAGTGTCTACCCCACCCATGTATTTTAGTAATGCCTATCAAACCTTGTAGTTGTTAATGGAAGTTTTGGAATTTCGTTTCCAGTGCCATGCCAGAGGGCAGGGACATTTGTTTTTCTTCTCCCTCTTAGTTAAGGTCGAGCGTTGATTTTTTTTACCTGGTGTGTCCTTGTTGTACGGATTCATGGTAGTTAAGTCACAGGGTGACGTAATGATTTTTTGTTGTTGCGGCAAGAGTTGTTTTTTTTACAGTGGGTCTCGAGTTTTGTTGGGCCTGGTTTCAGTTTTTTGTATGCCGTCTATTTTTTTTGCTTGAACGTGTTGATGATAGTTGGCTATAGCTCTATATAGAATATCCGACATTAGGTATGTCGTGGATTTTTTTATTTCAGTGAGATGTTGCTGTGTTGACAGATCATCAGTTTATCAAGGTCATTTGATTAGTTTGTTCAACGTTTGATATTACTAAGATGTTAAAGTTTAGGCCTGACGAGCTTGAATTGGTATTGATTTTTTTTTTACATAGATTTTTTTTTGTTGGCAAATATTTGAGCTTTAGCTGAGTTATGGCGATTAATGTACACGCTATCTAGGTAGTTCAGAAAATTGACGTTTTAGGACATTTGTATCCAAGGTGGAACATGAGTTGTTTGTTGAAGAGTCAAGTGAGTCCTTCTAATGGAGGAGAGTGCATAACAGACACTGAAGTAAATGACAAAGCGTTGTTTTTTTTTTTATACGACATGTGTGATGGACACTGGCAGTGAGTACAGCCATTTTACAATTTCTATTCTATTATAGGGATGCTAATGAATTTTGTATTTTCATTTTATTATCATTATGTTTTAGTTACTTATATATTGAATTATACTGTTCTATATTTAGGTCGAAAATAAGATGCAAGTGGAGCTTGCAATCCGAAAAACTTTGTCCATGATTAGATGATATCATTTTTCTTACTTTTAGTTTTATATTAATTCGTGTTTTACTTGCACTCGAGATTTGATTGGCAGAATTGCATGTTCACTTTGATGTATATTTTTTTTGTAAATCTACTTGCAGAGATTCATGACTATATTATTTGATGTTTAAAGTTGAAGTTTGTGACAGTTGCAGTGCAGATATATGAGATGACGATGTTCACATGTTTGTTTTGATTTTTTTTTCTTCTTAATTACAACCACTTTGTTTATGATTTTATAATCTTATTCCAGTGTGCTACAGTTGCCTAAAGACTTTGGTTAGCAATGCTGCATGTGTTCTATAACATTATTTTTATGTCTCAATATAGTTCCAGAATTTGTTCTCCAAATGTGAGATGGTAGAGGCAGTTTAGTGAGTCGTATTAGTGTGACTTTGGTTGCAAATATTGCAACAAAAGTCAAAGGAGAAGGGGAAGATGTCACAGTGTTGTGCAAGGGTTATTAATTAGTTTAATAGATGTTATCAAAGCTCACCGATAGACTTGACAGAGACCAGACAAAGGTTAGGACAATGTCAGTTAGGTGTTTGTCTTGTAGAGAGACTGATATGTGGGTCGGGACAGACATTAGCAATGTTAGTTTAGGCGTAGGCTAGATACTCAGCCTATATAGAGTAGAGTTTGGGGCAATCGGGACACAACGCCATGTAGTTTTAGCAGGGGCGTGTGTCGTATGCTAGGCGTTTTCTGGTGAACGACACATACAGACATTGGGAGCAAGTCGCCGAGGTTGGCTCGCGATCTTGGCTCCAAGATGTGTGAGTTGTTTGCCAGAGACAACATGTAGGAACTTTAATTCTTAAGGACCAGGGTAAGAAGAAATGTTTTTATTAGTTATATATCTAGTATTAGATGTTAATTGATTATGAATAAATAGAATGGCGCTTTAGCTAGTTGTTAGCGATATTTTTGATTATTTGTCTATTTAGATTGACAGTCTTGGCGACTGTCTGAGTCTTAGTGACAGTCTGACGGTCAGAGACGGTAGATCTATATATGGTGTATCCTTGCCTGCTACGCAAGGGGATATCACTCTAGTATTGAGCGGACTGTGACGTTGGGTTCCAGGATCCGTGCAGAGACTAGAGAGAGAGAGAGAGAGAGAGAGACAAGAGAAATGGAGAGTTCATCGTGACCTACAGCCAAGTATCAATATCTATGTGATTATTAAATT
The DNA here is from genome assembly GCF_947242115.1 of Biomphalaria glabrata. Lineage (NCBI taxonomy): Eukaryota > Metazoa > Mollusca > Gastropoda > Planorbidae > Biomphalaria > Biomphalaria glabrata. The sequence continues at coordinate 3,306,280 of NC_074728.1, forward strand.
TTAATTCTAGAATCACATGAGTATTATATGTAATTATAGTTGTTAATTAAATATTTATTTTTCTTATGAAAATTTGTGTCCAGAGATCATGATTTATATCATTATTGAATATTGTGGTCTTTAATCCATAGTATTTTGTGATGCGTGTGTTGTATCAGTTAAATTACATCAGTAAGAATCATCCTAGACGTATAGACATCAAGAGCTGATATCAAGATCTTGACAATGACGTCATAACGTGTCTATGACAACATCTTTAAAAGAGCAGGTAATCCGGTAAAAAAAAAATTAAAACACGGAAAAAAATAAACTATAACATTTAATAAATTCTTCCGTGAATTAAAGATGGTCCAAAGTTATGAAAGATCTCACCTTAAGGAACTAGAATGCATCCTTATACACATGCGCATACACACACACACACGTTCTGTGTGTACGGAAATGAAACGTGTTATGGCACGATTAGTAATTTTGCGGGAAAAGTTTGTTTCATGAAAGTTTTGACTTGGAGACAATGACGCGACGAACTGAACTCAAGACTAGGATTAAGGAATTAAGAGACTTTTGGCAGCCATAGAGTAATGTCGGCTTAAGCAGCTAAAGTGGACATTTAGCTTGATGGCATTCGACGGTTCCCTTCGTTATTAGTAAACTTCTTGTTGGACATTCGCTATCAGCGTCGACTAGATTATAGTGTTGGCCTTTCGACTGAATTATTTCATTTCATTATTTGAGAGTTACCTCTGACGTAGGCCCCTATCTGCATCTGCTTTTTTTTTCTTTTAACTTTGTCTGCTTGTTTGATCCAATTGAATTGGTTTTATTCTGCGTTCCGAGATGTCGACTCGTTAAAGTGTTCGTACGTCTCAAAGCAGAAGTTCAGTTGCGCAATCATCGTTACTTACTGTTCCTCTTATTAGCTTGCAAATTCTGTATGGGTCAAGGGCACTGTGTGGAATAGGGATAAGGGTTTCTAAAACGGCTATAAAGATTTTTGTTTAAAATGTGACAGTTCATGATAGTTTATGTCCGTTGTTCTATAGTCTTGCTGAAGCCGTGATGAGAAAGGAGAGTTTGGCGTGTGGCTAGCGATTCCGCCCTGTAAACCATCAATTGCTACAGAAACGGCAAAATTTAAACATCGAACCACTAGTTTTTTTTTAAAAAAGAAAGGCAATGAATTTATTGTTTTTTTACAATACCTCTATTCAGCTCGTACCTTTGTGGAAACTTCTGGGTTGGAAAAACCATTTGGGTGGAACCTGGATGCGGATCTTTAAAACGGCTCAAACAATTTTTCTAGAAATTGGACAATTGCTGAATATCGTTGGGAAAAGAATTACTAGCTCGTTGGTCACACGGGGAAAACTAGTTTGACCGTTATAATTGTTCTAAGCAAAAAAAAAAAGAAGGAATTAATAGAAATTTGGCTAGAGAACGAGCAAATGTTCATCTGGAATGGACTTGAATGTCTTCGTTTATTGGGTGAGGTAAATAATCCTTTTTTTTTTAATCTAACAATTACTTGTTATAAAGATTTTCAAAATAGTCTGTATAGAGAGGTATTGTCTTTTTTTTAAAAGTATTTTTGATGGGTTTTTTTTTTACTTGTTAAACGTTTAAATTATATAATTGTATTTCAGATAATATATGAAAGACACAAAGATAAAGGCACATTTTTCGTCCCATATGCTAGGACAAATTTGTACAAATACTCCTTCTTCCCTAATGCTATTAGAGCATGGAATAGGACACATTTGTACAAATACTCCTTCTTCCCTAATGCTATTAGAGCATGGAATGGGTTGCCTGAGGTAGCCAGGAAAACCAGTGACTTGGCAGAATTTAAGTCATTGGTTAATATGCATGACTAAATGCATGACGCGTAGGACGTAATCATCTTCTTTTTTTGAAGTAACGTCTGTGTTGTATAAGAAGAAGCTGTCATATCCTTGTTTTGACTTACCATTCTGTGCACTTATAAGCTCTTGTGCTTCGAATTCAGGGAAAAGTGAGATGGAAATGGGAAATCCCGTTTCTTATTATGTCATAAGTTATGGCGACCCCCCTCTCATAAACATAGCCGTAATAATCATCTTTGTATTTTATCCATTTCAAGTCTAATAGAGCAAGCCAGGGCAAAATAATATTGGGAACTACTCAGCCCCAATAACAGCCAGAAGGCAGACTCCTAACCTCTCGTCCGATTACATAAGTAGGTACGTATGACGGGATACCAGGCGCCCCTGTCCACCTCCCTGCGTCTTGTGACGCCCCCTACCCACTTAGTTAGGGAGACATTATCTGGCGCACAAGGGGGAAATCATCCCGACTCTTTTTTTTTTCCTTGCTTGGCTCAAGACTTGATAGGCCAGTGAGGAAAGGGAGAGAATCAATAACTTCTCAATCTGGTAGCCATTACCTCCCTTACAAAAGCAAGATGTATGCCGGCCGGCGTCTTAAAGCCATTAGAGACTTATTTTCGTATTTTTTTTTTTCCTCTTTCAAACCCACAGACCGATATGTTTACCCTTGCGAGTCATTCCTTAACCCTTAGGATCTGGATTTAAAAAAAAAAAATAGAAAAGTGAAATGAAACGAAGATGACCTCTGTTTTGATTTCTTCCCTCGCGCGCCAGTCTCGACCTCACAGTTATCAAAGCCTCGTTATCGTTTCTTTACATACATTGACGCAATGATGCAACTGCAGAAACCAATCTCGTAACCCTCTCTCTCTGTCTCTCACTCTGTCTGTCTCACTCTGTCCTCTCGGTCTCTCTCTTCTCTCTCTGTTCTCTCTGTGTGTCTCTTCTCTCTGTTCTCTCTTCTCTCTGTTCTGTCTCTCTATTTTCTCTATCTCTCTGTTCTGTCTTCTCTCTTCTCTCTCTCTCTCTCTCTGTGTTGTCTCTCTCTTCTCTCTTTGTCCCTTCTATCTTCTCTCTGTGTTGTCTCTCTCTTCTCTCTTTGTCCATTCTATCTTCTCTCTGTGTTGTCTCTCTCTTCTCTCTTTGTCCCTTCTATCTTCTCTCTGTGTTGTCTCTCTCTTCTCTGTCCATTCTATCTTCTCTCTGTGTTGTCTCTCTCTTCTCTCTTTGTCCCTTCTATCTTCTCTCTGTGTTGTCTCTCTCTTCTCTCTTTGTCCCTTCTATCTTCTCTCTGTGTTGTCTCTCTCTTCTCTCTTTGTCCCTTCTATCTTCTCTCTGTGTGTATCTCTATCTCCTTCCGTGTCTCTCCTCTCTTCTCTCTTGTTTGTTATATCTGGTCATGTCTCAGTGATGTCTTGAATGAATTATTGCGCCTGTCTTTTCTACCCATATCTTACTCTTTAACTGCAAAGAGCCAATTTCGAATTCATTGTATAACTAAAAGTCTCCCCAAGGGGCGTAGTACAGCTGGCGTCCGGGGCTCGATACTTTATTGGCGCCCTCGGCCCTTTTCCATGAGCATCATATAGTAATATAAGCGTATATATAGAAAATACAGATTATAATATAGGCCAAATACAAAGAGCGTACTACCAAACTAAATTATCTACAATAATCCCGCTGCTACAAAATAATAGACTACTTTTCGTGCTAATAAAGAACACTGACGTTTCTGATTCATCTTGTAAGTTTTTTTTAAATCTACTTTTTAAAAATTCAATCATAAATCGGTAGCAAAGATTATTGCAGCCACTATCAACCTGCATAAAGTATAGGATTATAAAAAAATTGTCCTCTACATGGATGTAAAATATTTATAAACACAAGATGGAATGGCCCATGTATTTAAAAAAAAAACAATTGTTTTTATTTAAACTTGTAGTTAAGTCTGATCGACTACTGTAGATTTATGTTTTGTAAGTCATGGAAACGCCAAGAGCTTGCCATACCTATCATCACAGTTTGTAAATTTTATTCATCTTGATCCACACTAGAATATCAACTAATAAGTGGCATTTAAGAAAATAGGAACTTTGATTCGACTTATCTTACAATTAAAACGATGTGAAAGCTTTGAGATATGTAGACATTGATTGTCAAAATGTTTTTTTTTAAGGAATCGTTTCTGGTGGGATAATGCCATAAATCCAAGAAATGCATCCTCAAGTTAAGAAAAAAAAAATGTACGCTCAAATTTCGTCAATAAACTGTAGTTCAAACTAGTATGATGAAACTGCACTGATGTCAGATTACATACAAGGCGTTCAACAAAAAAAAAAATATGAAAAAAAAGTAAAGCATTGTTGGCAAATAGTCAACAATTAATTTTTTTTTAATTAGGAGTTAGTGTAGCCAAGGAAATGAAATGGTTGTAACTGCTTTTAAATATTTGAAACCAATATCTCTTGTACTCGCTTTAACCATCAAGATTGAAGCTTTTCCAGATCTAAAATAATGTACATAAAACTTCTAATAGTAGCTTTACTCCAAACCCCCAACCTCACCCCCAAAAAAAAAATGTGGGCTGTTAGCTAAGGGGCCAATCGTTTTCCTGCATTGCAAGCTTCCGAAATTCACTTTACCACACTTTGCTCTTACTAAGAAAAGCCCAATCAAATTAGAAACTTGAGAAGGGGTGATACTTAGATGTGAGAGGCAGTTAGTTGAGGCAGTTGTCAATGTGCTTTCGTAATGGGCTCGACTGATCATGCTCGTGTTCAGAAGACGTCATGTAACCGAGATCATTCGTTATAAGAGGCCAGAACAATGACATGCAACGTCACAACCTGTGGGCAGACTAAACCAACAGCTCGTTGCCACGTCGTACATACCTGACCACAGGTCAGTGTCCAGGCCTTCTATAACGATTGGTCAGTTGTGACGTGCCTAATTATTTGTGTAAAAAGTGTCAACTGTACGTCGCTGAGAAGAAAGGATGGTTGCCTAGTCGTGCGGTTTGCGCGCCGGACTGTCGTTCAGATTTATCGATGGTCCCGGGTTCAAAACCTGCCCGCTCCCATCCCCCGTCGTCCTGCGGGAGGTTTGGACTAGGAAGTAATCATCTTCAACTATGAAGGAACATCCGAAACATGTAAAACATTTTACAAACAAACATATAAGCTTTGTTACTTTAAAGTATTTTTAAAATATTTTTCTTGTTATTTGCCTAAAATTCAAATATGAGTTAAAACTACAACAGTTTTTAGTTATTGGCAGAAAGAAATAATTTTGCGCCCTCTTTGCCAGCACCCAGGAGGTGAGAAGGGGCGAGCGCCAAACAGTTTGAGAAACGCTTGAATACATCGGATTTAAATACGAGTGGAAGTCACTTGCAGAATTAAAATGAGAATAACGGTCATTCATAAGAGATAAAGTAACACAATTAATAATTAGATGTTTGATAGTTTGCTTCGGAACAACAGCTGGAGATCACTTACAAAGGCTGCGGGATACACAGTTGAGGCCAAAAGAAAATCCGCTGACGAGGACAGACGAAGAGGGTGAAAAGAAAATCTAAATCGACCACCGGCAGAAAATGGTTATGTCTGCGATGGTTGTAGCGAAATAAGTTGGTCGCTGCTGGAGCTGGGTAGCTCATGTGAAATACCGCACCCCTCATTAACCTTCGGACTCGAAGACAAGCCTTAGTTAAAAACAATTATTTTAAAGATGGGAAATGTCCAGAAAATCTTTTGTCGCCCCCCTGAGTGCGACGCCCGGTGCATGATGCCCCCCTTTGCCCCACTTCACTACGCTTCTGCACCCTCTCTCTCTCTCTCTCTATTTCTTTCTCTCTCTCTCTCTCTGAATGACTTTTCCTTAAAAAAAAAAACGATCTAAACAACTTAATATTTCTTTCTTAACCAACCTTCTCTCTCTCTCTCTCTCTATCTCTGTCTCTCTCTATCTGTCTCTCTGACCATCATTTTGTCTCTTCTACTTTGTTCTGTCTGCAAAAATGTATATGCTGCAAGAACATTTCATTCCTTATAGATTTTGAGGTGTTTATGATTAAAACCAAATTAAAAAAAAAAAAAATTCTGAAAAAATCAAGTGCAATAACATATATTGCTAATGTAGTATAACATATTTAAATTGGTTATCTCCCTTGTCTAGGTTTTATTCTGCTTCGTTCTATTTGTATAGTCCAGTAACCATCTACTTCAAAGAAACACAGATAGTCTCACTTCATTCACTCGAAAATAGATGGACACTACAAACACGTCCAACAGAATCCGTTTGTTTCATTGTTAGTTGATACGCCAATTGTTTGTAATATAATGGGAAACACTTATAAGTGACAAACAAAAGTATTAAGGAAAAAATAAATTCTATTTTATATTAATAAATATACAGATATGATCAACAGGGCTCAACTTACACCATATCTACTTGAAGTATGTAGCAAGTAAGGTGTTAGTACTTTGAATAATGTTACATAAATGGATAACAAGATAGCACTGTGTGGAAAGTTAGTAGATAACTAGATAGGCCTAGTCATTTGTTTGAAATTATTGGATAAGCTAAATAAGTCTTCTGTCTGAAATTAGTGGGCAACTAAATAGTCTTGTGTGTGAAATTGGTAGATAACTGCATAGTCATTTGTGTGAAATAAGTGGATAACTTAACTGTTTGTGAAAATAGTGGAAGGACTAGATAGTCCTTTGTATGAAATCAATGGTCTGGTAGCTGGTAAGTTTGAAATAAATTATAGAAATAAAATATAGATAGGAAGACAGAAAAAAAAATGAAGCGGAGGAAGAGATAGAAAAAGTTAATTGAATGTGTATGTGCGTATGAGAGAGAGTGTGTGTGTGTAAGAGAGTGACATGAGAGGGGCAGAGAGAGTGTCGGACAGATTGGAGAGGTATAGAAAGAGTTTGAGAAAAGGTGAGAGAAGTATCAAGAAATTTAATGTAATTGTATGTACTCACCATCAAATTTAATCCAAAAAACAGAGTTCTGAATTGATGATCCTTAATCCTATGAAATGATGAATTGTAATTCATTGAATTGATGAATCTCAATCCTCACAATTGATTAATGTTAATCCATTGAATTGAAAAACGTCAATATTTAGAAATTATGAATTTTAATCCTTTGAATTAATGAATTTGAAGAGAAAAACTTCAATATTTAGAAATGATGATTTTTAATCCTTTGAATTAATCAATTTTCAATACTTAGAACACAATACTTTGAAATGATACTTTTAAATCCATGAATACATGAATTTTAAAACCATGAATAGATGAATTGTAATTAATTTTAATCCACTTTAATCTTTTTTGTTTCTTTTCAAGAATCAGTTCAACTTAAACTGACAATGCAAATTGTTCACAAGAATTTCTGTAGATTGAAATATTGATTGTATATCAAATCGTCAATTGAACATTCCTATATACTCTGGTTTACTGGTCGACGTTCTTATGTACAGCAGCATCTGCACTTTCTAAAATAAGATTTTGATAAAAGAATTTCAAAGTACGGTCGGATTCCTCTACTCACGAATGTTCTGAAAAGTACATAAACACTTGTTATAAAAAAAAATACTTAGACTTTTATTCTAAAAATACTTCATTGATTAAATTTTAAATTTCTTACCAGTGGCGTAGCTAGGGTGGGGGGAGGGTGGGCATTTGAATATCTCCCCGGCCCCCACTTAAGGGAGGCCCCCAAATGAGTGTTATAAAATGATTTTACATTAAATATTAAATATTACGCAAAATGGGGGGATCCCCAAAGAGGTCACGCCCTCGGGCCCCAAAATCATGGCAAATTCCTAGCTACGAGAACAAATCTTATAATTTGTTATCGCTATGTCCTATAGATTGTTCTGTGTCTAGACTCTCTGTGCTATGATGCTTTATGTATTGGATATTTCTAAACCATCTTGCCAATTTGTATGACCATATGAGAAAAAAAGATTGTGACTACACTCATACAAACTGTATTGACAATTACCGAAGGACTATGAGGCATTAATTAGAATGTTTAGATTAACAATAAAAAAAAGTGTCAGCAATTCTAGCCAGACACTTTCTATCATTAGTCATAAACTTGATTCTGGATTCTAGATCGAGATTCGATCAAATTCAAAGACCAATTCGTAGATCTAGAATCTAGATAATTAGATATTAGATCTAGATCTAGAATCTAACTTTTTTTTTTGTTTAAATAAGTTTATAAGTGATATTAGATCTAGATTAGATCTAAGGCCTTTAGATCTAGATTAGACCTAGACCTACTATGAAACAGTTCCTTACTTTTAAACCCTAAGCAATGACACGTTGTCGTTTTCAAAATGTCGCCTCCATCAAAAATTATTCCCTCATATTCTATAGTGATATTTCCAAACACAGTAAGGTCACGTGTCATAAATTGCTAGCTTCCAGACGACACGGCGGCTTGCCTTGAACTGACCCAACGGAAGAACAACTCACAGACATTCAACTTGTGTCATAGCAAATGCACAGATACGCTTGACTGATTCACGGGAAACATGGCATCTAGAAAACCCAAGTGTCTATAATTGTGTGAGTGTGTGCGCCTGTTATTAACACATCATCAACTGTATGGCTTGTCTTACGAAGCAGAGCACGTGAATACACAGCGAAAGGCGGTTTGAGTCTAGAGGAGCCGGATTTTTTTTTTCTTCCTACAGCTGACTTCAATGTTCACTGTTCATTGTACTAGCAACATTGATCTCTAGATCTACAATTCTAGATCTACATTTGGAACCATCGTAGCCAACACTCTGTACAGTTGAAGATAACAGCATTCTAATTTTCCTTGGCACAGTCTGCAGAAGAGCCCACAGCTCAGCAGCAAACAGCTGGCTTGAAGAAGAAGAACCATCGTAAACCCATTTAAGAACAAGAGAAAAAAAAACTTGAAATAAAATTTCACATTTTGTTTACTTAATTCAAAATATATTTAAAGAACATTAAAAGTCAAACTACTTTATAACTCACTATTTTTATACATCAAATAGAAATGTGAATTAGCCTAACATGAACAAAAGTTATTAATATTTTTGAAGAAGGTAGTTGGTGTGAAGGTCATTGTAGATATAATCGTCTGCTATGGATAAAATGATCAATTAATTTTTTTTTTCTTTAGACTTTTTTTTTACCAAATAGATTCTTGCCTTATAAATTAGATACTTCTCTACTAAACAGAAGAATATTGAGATATATCGTCTGATCCAAGGAAATTACAATTACTATTAGGCATTTCCGATTCAACCTTAACCTTGAATATGAATTGATGGTGTTATTTTAAAATAAAAAAGTTGTAATTATATAAACATAATAAGGCCAACCAATATTATTCTTAAAACATATTTTGTAACCATATTAACATATCACACTACATGTATTGATGTAATCCCATAATTGAAAGTAATACATGATCAATTAAAGTTCACATCTTCGCTTATCCCTTTTTCTGTTGAACTGTTGGGGCACCACCAGAGACGTAGTGAGAGGGGGCAAGGAGGCACGATGCCCCGGGAGCCACCCTCAGGGGTAGGGGGCGCCACACGCAGAGAGGCGTAAAAAAAGTAAAATTATTGAGATATTTTAGTTAGATAATACGTTTTTAGGTTATTAGTATTCTATTATTATTAAGAACTTTTTATTTATAAGCCTATTTTTTTTCGCTTTGAAGTTCATGGAATATGATGGGGGGGGGGGGGGGCGCTAAAAAAATATTTTGCCCGGGGGTGCACGCTTTGCTCACCACGCCTCTGGGCACCACACAGGATTCGTTGACAGTACGTTGTTTCTCCATTCCCTGTCTTATACTATGGATGAAATTTCTTTCAATGACAGGTCTATCCATTTTTTTTATCTCCCCATCGCTTTGTCTGCCTGGCCTTCTATTTCCTGGTACTGTTCCATGAAGCAAAGCGTAATAATCTGTTGCTTCTTTCAGTATTTAACATTTCAACTTTAAGACCAAATTTAAAATCTGCTCCTGTGTGAACCTCAACCGAGAAGTTCATTATAGAAAAGTGGTGCCCCCGCTGCGGGTAAGAAGAGGAAACCGTGCCTTATATTCTGTTTGACTGCCCCCAGACTTGCTGATCTCCGTCTCGACAGGTCTGGGAAACCCAAAATTCTCGACCTGTATGGCGACATGTATGCACTACGCAAGACAGCAGGGTTTCTGTCCAGGGCTTTTGCAAGACAGGATTTGAGTCTCCCAAGCCCTCACTCTAATGGAGTTTGATGATGATGATGATGATTATAGAAAAGTGTCATTTTAATGTCAACTCTTTTAAATAAATTTATAGATCTTAACACGTAAACATAAGCAGTTATATTAAACAATGAAATGGCAAATCTCTAAGAATAATCATAATTTAATTTTTGAAAACGATGCGTTATTTATTGTTCTTTCTTATTAATATTCTTAGTTTTAATATATGAAACAGAACAGGTTTGTTGTATTTAAGGAAACGCTGTATTAACAGTACCGGAGTTACCTCCGTCAATAGGTTTTGTTTAACTTTTTTCTTCAAGGGTTCCTCTAGTTGTCATTGGTTAGGGCTCATTGAGCCGCCCTTTCGCGCCATGGTTGCTACGCCAATGCCTACTGAGCAATGCAGTTGACATACACGTTACTGACTGTATTATTATATTACAGGCTTTACTGTGAAGTATGTTAGATAAATCTTTATGTAACACAGTAATAATTTAGGCCTAATTGACTAAAATGATTGATAACTTAAAACCGAGTCCATCCAGCTCTAATTGGTACCTGACATTAGTTGACCAAAAGTAAAAGCTGTAGGTCGTTGTGCTGGCCATATGACACCCTGGTTAACTGTGGGCCACAGAAACAGATTTACTTTACATCATCTGCCCTATAGATTGCAAAATTTGAAAGTGGAACTTTACTTTTTCATAAGAATACTAAATACAAAAGTAGCTGATTTATGGGGCGTTCATTCGCAGTACACGATTTGGTGTTTTTTTTTTTTTCATTCGGGATTTTAATGTTAATCATGTAAGCTATTTCTAATTTCGTCAGTGACATTTTTTTTTCAGCAGAGCGAATAATTCAAAATTACATAAGAACAGGACCGGCCTTAGATGATTGGAGGCTCTAGGCGAATTGAATTTATGGCCCCCAGTGAAATAGAAAAAATAAATAATAAACATTGAAAAAAATAAAATTACGAGATTTCTATAAAACCTAGTGTGCTACTACAATTACATTGGGCACAAGCTAGGCTAGTTTCTCTCTAGAACATTGGTTTGAGTCCTGTGCTAGGTTTCTAAATTTAATAATTTTACTGACGATGTTACTATAATAAAATTTCAATATTCGTTTTTTTTTATGAATCTCACTGCTCTATTTTATGTCTATTCAATCTTCTTAATGTTTTCTTGAGTTCAGTGGCGTAACTTTTGTTGGAAAGGAGGGGGGATGTCCAAATGTGAAAATCCCCCCGGGCCCCCGCTTGAGGGTGGCCCCCTAAATGAGTGTCCGAAATATGTTTTTACGTTAAATATTACACCATAATCTCATGTCATGATGTCAAAATGCAGGTCCTTCCCCCCTAAAGAGGTCATGCTCCCATGCCCCAAATTCCTAGCTACGCCACTGAAGAAGTGAACTAAATGAGATGAAACAACAAGAAAGACTTTTTAAAATGTCCTGATGCATATAATAGATGAATGATTAAATAGATTTGTTTTGACAAATTTAAACTTGGAAAGGGAGCCCATGGTGATATTCTGTAAACTGGATCCACGAGTAGGCTACCTTTCTACGCCACTATTATGTATTCTAATGTTGGGAGTATAGAAGATTAGAAAGGTTGGCAGAGAATAGCCCTAAATTATAACGAAGTGACCACCAAGATATGTAATTAAACTAATTGTAAGTGAAAATTAAAACTCTTGTTGTAAAAATTACACGTTATAAACATTATTTTTCAGGCATGTAAAGGTATTTACCTGGATCCAATAGAATGACTACAATACAATATATATTATATACAAAACCTGGAACTATTGCCAAATGGACACCATGAACTCAGGCCTCAGACCTGGAGAGGCTTTAGAATAATGAAGGATTAAAAAAAATATTGCACAAATGTGTAATATGCTTTAGGCCTAAATAGATCTAGATATAAATAAAACACAGAAGGTAGATCGAGAGAATGCTGAAATCAGATGGAATAAGTTTTTTTTTTTTAAATAACTTTTCCCCGCGTTGTTTCCCTTTAACTTTAATCTCCACATCCTATAATCTTGTTATTTCCTCTTGCCTCTACTGCCTCTAGATCTAGACCATCTGGTTTTGTAAGTAAATCAACCAGTTATGAGTTACCCATGATAGAGTCAATTGCGTCATAGATATCTGCTTACATATCGAGGCACTACACAAAATATAAACTGCTTTTGCGGTCGTAGACCTATGACGTCACAAGCCTTGTCTTTTTGGGTCTGTGCAACGAATCGTCTTTAAAAAGTTTAGTAGACTATTCTATATCTATAATCTAGATCCCTAGACTTTAGTGTCCATTTCTTCACGGTTAAGTTCTCCATTTCCAAAACTCGAAATCTAGATTCTACTGCCGATCAAATTATTAACCTTAATGTTAGGTGTAAAATAGGACGACAATCTCTAAAAGTAAATTGTAGATATCTAATCTAGAATGATGATTAGAATAGAATCTTATCTAGATTTAGATCTATATAGAGTCTAGATCTACATAATAACATATATAAATAATCTAAATTCTAGTCTAGTCTATATAGTCATATAATATAGGGCCTATTAATAATAATCTAAGTCTAGGAGTAGGACCTATAAAAATATATATAATATTATTATTAAGTATATTAATATTGATCTAGAAATCTACAAGATGACTATTGACTAGTGATCAGATATCAAGTAGATCTATATATATATTCTAGATCTAGATGATACTGATAGATAGATCTAAATAGATTATCATAGATTAGATCTATTCGAGAATAGAATTAGTCTTAATTTTTAAGCTTCATTAATTTTACATTTTTAGATCTTAATTTGTGTTTTACAAGTAAATACCATATTATGCATATTAAATCTAGATTCTAGATTACTTTCTTTTATTGTCTTTGTGAAAGTGTAACAATCAATTCAATCATCTCATAACTTAATCTCTATATTAGAAGAGTCTTTAGCACAGTGTTTCCCAAACCCTTTCCTTAATGGAACACTTTGCACATTCTGAGTATTCAGAGCACCTTTGCTTATTTTTTTTTAGAGAAATTAATTCATGTGCTGGTGTACTAATTAATTATTCCATTAGTTTGTGGAACACTTATTCAGACCTTGCAGAACACTAAGTTTCCTCGGAACACAGACTGGGAAACACTGCTATAGCATACTATTATATGATATCCAAGTAGACTGTACATGTAGGTTTTAACTCATCTTTTTCATTTAAACTGGAATCAAAAAATCAAAATCATCTATAGTTAAAATGAGTAGATATATTCTAAATCTATATCACATTTTTTCCTTTCTTTAGAGTCGCAATCATCACAATGTTACAGGCTAAGCCTCAGGAGTATTCTGTTTACAGCAAAGTTTTGAAAAAAATATTTGCATCTCATAAATCTGTGAGTTTGATTGTTTTATGTACTCCAAAGGTAGAGGCAGACCTTGGATAAATTAAAAAAATAAATAAATAAACATCAAAATAATAAAATTATGCATTTTATAAGAAGAAGAAGAAAGAAATAAAGCCCATCTATATCTAAGTTGACAAATAACTGAAATTCATATAGTCCCGTGTGAGGCCCTCACCTGTTCCAGGTCCTTGATGGCTGCCTTGTTTGCCTATGCCATACATTTGTTGGTTTTACTGTCTGATTAAGGCAAACCATTTCATGCTCTAATAACACCATCAAAAATAGTGTATTTGTATGAGTCCACCCTATCATATGGAATAAGAACTGTGATTTGTCTTTGTGCCTTTCTGGTTTTGGTTGTATGCATTTATTTGTAGTTTATGGTTCAACTTTTTATTTATTATTGCGTACTACTAAGTTTTATCTAAGTTTAGGGATTTTGTCATTTTTTTGTGTGAATCTTTACTCATATGTATGTATTCACTTGTGATTAACCTAGCCTGTTCTATTTTGGGTCTATTCTATTAAATCATATTCTTTAATTGTGGTTATTGAGGATGTGCTGAAACTCAACTCAAACTCATTAAGGAAACAAGAGAATAGTTCACTTCACCAGTGGCCAATATGGGGAGGGGAAGGGGGGGGGGGGGCAAAAGGCCATCTGATATTTCACTGTTATGAATATATATATATAAGCATTGAGTATCATCATATTATTACTTGTAAGAAATTTGTTACTAAATGGAGTGTTAGGTCACTATTACTTGTTTAAAGTTGTACATACATTAGAAAGTCTAAATGTAAATGTAACTTATGAGGTATTTTTTGTAAGAAAAATTAGAATTAAAAAGAAAACCAGGTTTCCATTCTGACTTTTAAAAAAAATGCTTTTATATAGCACATCTTGTGCTTATAGCATGCTCTGTGGGTTATGATCCTATCTCTTGTGTGGACCAGTTGTGGAGCTGGCATCTGGGAAAAGGTTGCAGCAAACACAATCTGAGCCACTTTGTTAGTTGACCTAGCTGTAACAGAGTAGTTGCATCCTCTAAGTCACATATCTCATTTTACAATTGAGAAAATTTAAATCAAATTTTCAGTAAAGTTTTTTTTTTGCATTTTTTATGTTTTTTTCTTAGTCTCATTTTAGTAATGGTGTATGTCAATTTTAGTTTGTCAATAGTAGCCCAACTGAATTTCCATTTGATTGGATCAATAAAATTATCTTATCTTATTTATTCTCTTTGATCAACAGATTATGCCACTAATTTCTTTTGTGGGTTGTGGAGTTCTTGGAGGAGCTGCAGTCATTGGCTACTCACTGAAAACCAAGGCAGATATAAGGTGAGAACATTTATAGTCATTGAGACAATGAGGAGAAAATCCTTGTGTTTTATTTTGCCTTCCAGAGTGATGGGGGGGAGGACTATTATTGGCAGTGTTCATACTGGTTACTCACAGTGATCTGCTTTTTTGTTTAGAAATGCAATTTTTAACTTAATGCTACAGTACTGAAAATGTGAAACAAAATTATTTCATTATTTAAAAAATGTGTAGTTTATCATTTCCATATTATGGATGCACCAATAGCTTGCTACTCCTGGATTTGTCTCCATTTTATGAAAATCCTTGACAGTTAGAAACCTTATATCATTCCCAGTGGCATTACCCATCTCTCCATTCAGATCTCTCCTGATCTTTTAACATGCCCAAACTTTTGAGTTATTGCATATCTGCCTTTGCATCATCAACCCTACATATTAATGCCCTGTCTTTGGGTTGCATTCCCTTTATTTTTTAGGTTATACTATTTTTCTCCTCTGTTTTATGACTTTTTTTTAATGAACTTTAAAGAGAGATAGAAATATTGTACCCAGGTCATGCGTTATGCACGCTGGACTGTCGTTCTGACTTTATGATAGTCCCATGTTAATACCCTGCCTTCTGCCATCTCCTGTTGTCACGCGGGAGGTTTGGAATAGGAAGTAAATTATGTTCAACTCTGAGGGAACATCCAAAACATGTAAAACATTTTTAAAACACCTTTTTTTTTATACTGTAAGTGAGAAACCTTATTGTCCAAAAACAATTTGGTCTAGAATTCTAGAAGGGTTTTTATAGCACATTAATTTAACTAATATTATTGACTTTCTTAAATAAATAATCTAAAATTTCAACTAATAGAAATGTGTAGGGTGATAACTTGAAAGTTTCAGGAATTAGTGTATTGTTCTATCACAATATTTATAAATCTTCAGCCACATGAAAGCATTTTACAAAGGAATTTAATTATTTTGTAAAACTATTAGGAATTAAAAAAAACAAAGATTATATAATGACTAGAATATTTTTTTAAGTTTACAGTTCAAAATAATTTTGGAAATGTTTATGAAAAAATCTAAAATTGCTGATTTATAAAAGAAAAAATTTGCTAGGCGTAAGAACGGGTTATATCTTTTTCATTGGCATTCTGGCCTTTATAAAAAAAAATGATTAGAATTATTAGAAAATAATTATAGGTAAATATCTTTAAAAGTATTACATGATACTAATGATGTTACATTGGTAAAATATCACTTATGTTTTTTACTCAGAACCCATGATAAAAAACAAGTTGAATATGCAAACATTCTCCCTGAGTCATGCTTTAAGGTAAGGTGGTGTCAGCTGTTATTTTAGATTGGTTAAAGAACATTTATCTCACATTTCTAATGATACAAACATTTTAATTATGTAATATTATAAAAGTTACAACAATGCCAGTGGCGTAGTTGGGGGGGGGGGGAGAATTTGAAAATCCCCCCGGAACCCATTTAGGGGGGCCCCTCAATGATTGTTTGAATTTTTTTTTACATTAAATATTACACAAAATTCAGGGGCCCCCAAAGGATGGCTAATTTCTAGCTACACCCCTGAGCAACGCTAAGAAGATAAATTGATATAGAGTAGTTATATGTTTTATTTATATTATTATTCTTAATATTTAGATATTAAATGTGTTAATATACATTCCTGTTTGTTTAGTGTATAAAGATTTAATTTGTAGGTCCTTAAGACAAGCTTAGTAGTATTTTAGAATATGCTTATGTTTATATTAGATTGTTGCCTGGTCATGTGGTATGTGCTATGGACTGTTATCTCAATGGTTCTAGGGTTCACGCCCAAACCTCCCACTGCCATTTCTTGCCAACCAGCGGGAGGTTTGGGCTATACATTTTTAATCTTCAATTTTGAAGGAACATTTGAAAGAAACAATGCTTAGTGTTACAAGTACTTCATAACAACTACAACAGCACTGTTTGATAGACAGTTGAAAGGATTAGCCCAAATATATAATTGCCAGGTATTAATAAAGTACAACCAAGCCCCACCCTATCTGTTCCTGCTCATTGATTGCCCTCTCACAGCCTTCTCATTCTCAATAAGTTTTTTCTAGCTAGGTGTGCATTGTGAGGAAACATGTTCTGTTTACCTGTGTCATTCAACAATAATCAATTATTAATGCATTGAACTAGAAATGACTAAAAACTTTTCATACTTGGGCAAACAGTTTCAATCACCAAACCTTGTTCTGAAACACCACATTTAACATTTAAAATAAAACCTCAGACCTTCTTTGAAATGTTTATGCGTTTTCCATTCATTTAGCGTCATGTTGAATCTTTTTATCAATGTAGAGGGGAGATAACAATTTTCTTATTTTCTCTAGTTAGTTCTTTTGTAGATTTGTCAAAGTTGTTGTATTTGATGTGAGGGTAAAAAATAACAGAAGATGTGCATCTTTTAACACCTACCTAAACAGACAAATCAAATCTTTTGTACAGTAAATCTAGTCAACTCTTTTTTTTCTCTACTACTTATTGTATTGAATGATTAAATAATCGACTTCTTGTCTGCTTTATTGGATGTTCTATTAATCTTCCCAAAATAGTACTATTAATGACGCAAGTTATACCCAACTTGTTGAGTGGTCATTTATAAAAATGTGTGTGGGATTGGGTAGAATCTAAAGAATGTTTTTAAAATGTCTAAATTTTTTAAAATTACTTTACATCTGTATAGCTTAAAGAAAACAACAACAAAAAATGTAATTATTTATGGCATTTAGGTTTAACAATAATTAAATGAAAACACCTTTGAATTTCCTTTTACATTATTCTCATTAGTTGTTGAAATAAAAACATTTTGAACATTTCTGAAAATAATTTAAACCAAACTTGTAGCAGTGAGAACGCGTTTATGTAATTTTAAAATCAAACTCAGAGTGAGTCATAAATTTCTTGACTGTCCAGACCATTTCTTTTGGTTAATTCAGTGTTTCCTCATCTATAGCTCAAAGCTGGCATGCTATACATATTTTAATAGATATACATAATTTTAAGTATATATAAAACTCATCTCAGTCTCTATATGGCATTCTCGATTCTCTTAACTAAAAAACTGTCCAAACACCTTTTAAAAAACGTTTACTTAAATGCATATAAAAACATTTTTAACTATTAAAACCATGCCATTGAAATTATGTCCTACTGCTAGGCTGATAATTAGGAATTAGCTTAGTATTTTTTACAAAGCTTAATCAACTCCGTTGTCTGGTAAAAAGTTTGCACGTGTTATTTATCCGACATGCAATCTTGATCAAGCTGAAATTGTGCACAATTATTTCTTTAACATGAGGGAATACGGGCACAACATTGTGTCGATGTGCCAAAATCCCAAAATACAGAAAAATAAAAAAAAACATTCTTTAACATGACAACATTATTATTTTTTGGTATTTCTAACAAGGGAAATAAATTGTACTTGACTTAATTAGTGGTATAAGCTGAATTAGTTCCCTTTATAGGTAGCATCTTTAAATAACTCAATAATCCTCTTTAGTCATAAGCACGAGCCATGAAGTCAAACTCAAGTCGTCCCCTTTTGTTTTTTGTAAATGCCTTTAAAAACCAACGATGGTAAAATTCACCCAGAAATCACATGACTGATTCAAACTAATTGATACAATTACACTTCGTTTAAGTTTTTTTTTTTTTTTTTTTAAATATTTTTTATGCATTTTTTTATTAATGATGGAGATGAAAATAAATGCCTAGAAGAACATTATTTAGGGGAAATCGCAATAAATATTATATTATTTTCTTGAAAACCAGCAAAACAGTGCAAAGTAGCAAGGGAAAGTTGTACTAAAATGTCAGAAAAGTTATTACATTTTAGATCCATGTTGTTTGTTTTTTTTTCAGTTAAAAAAAATAAAACAGTGACATTTTATTTAAAACTTGTAATAGTTCTTGACAGTCTTAATTGTTGAACTGACTGTTTGTAGGAAGTAGAAACAACAAACATTGATAAGATAACATTTTGGTTGCTGATGTTGGTGCTGAGATTGTAGCTTTGTCTACCTGGACACACTGAATTTGATAATATTTTGGTTGCTGATGTTGGTGCTGAGATTGTAGCTTTGTCTACCTGGACACACTGAATTTGATAATATTTTGGTTGATGATGTTGATGCTGAGATTGTAGCTTTGTCTACCTGGACACATTGAATTCATTGTTAATATATAATGTGTATATTTTATTTTTCAGCTTTTTCATCAGACTCCCCTAGTGGATGACCCTAGACTAGTGGAAGCCAGAAAGTTGGTTTATGGCCAAACGTCAAACTAAGCAGCTGAAGTTTCAGTTTTCCAAATTTAAGTTAAAGAATTAGATCTGAAAGTTTTGATTGTGTTTCTTTGATTCTTTCATTTATGTTCATAGATATGAGCTCATGAGAATAAAGAATGTCACCAAATTTGATCTTGAACTCTTGTATATTAATAATTTATAAGATGTTAAAATCATTTGCAAAGAATTACAGTTACAATGAAATCAATCTGAGATTTTTTCAGTGTAACATTTGGCTGTGAAAGATTAATATTAAACCAGGTTGATATTCAGTTTTCAAGTGGATAAAAAGTATTGGGATTGAGTTAGAAATTGTGTATCTGAAAGTCGATCCAGAATGATACTAGAAGTGGATGTATTTAGTATTTATCTTCCTTGAAGAGATTCTAGCACTGTAATGCTCCTTTGATGATTGTAACTCAAACGGTGAGTGCATCTACCATACATCAAAATATCTTTTCAGTTCATTACCAATCTTATAAAACATAATATTGAATAAGAATATATATATAAAATAAGAATATATATATAATAGACAACTTAGTCAGTATTTGTGTTGTGACTTTATGCATAGGTGCAAGGTATTTACATCTGAATTGTAAACTGGTAGGTTAAACTATTGCCAGTTTGGACTTGTCAAGATGGCAGCTATACTTTGATGTCCTTATTGAACATGCTGGTAATTTGCAATTTAAGTTTTTCACTCATTGCACAGGACCCTGGATGAGGACTGCAATATTTTATATGTCCAACTTGATAAATTTATTGCGAGACACTTGGGTCTACTACCTCACAGTATTCTCTTGATATGATCAATATAAAATTAAACTTATTGGATATTTTAATGCATGGATGAAAAGCTATAAATAGCAAGCATTTTGGAGTATCCGGTGTACAAACTAAATAAAGCTTTGTTTTTAAAAAGTAACATGATATTCTTTGGGTTCAATTTAGCAGAATCCAATTTTTAAAAAATGTCCCCTTTTTTGTGTTTGCTATTTTTTAAGTTCAATTTAGTGTCCTTGACATTGATTATTTTATGATGAAAATCTCCAATGGTTTGACCCATAAAATAAACGCTTGAATAGATCAAAGTGACATAACATTTGCTGCATCTATAACTTGGAAACGTATTTGGACTGTGAATAACAACGCTGATTCTGATTCTCAACATATTTGGGCGGCTGAAAAAAACTTGTTATGTTTACCTTGCAGACTGAGACTAAAAATGTTCATGTTGTTGAATAATGACATCTAAGTGCAGAACATTTTTACAGTATCTGACAAAAAAATTGTTGTTGATGTTACTGTAACAGATATTGCACTTCTACACCAGTGAACCAAAATGATGATTAAATGTTAATTTCTTCAGACAGTTCTGCATACATTGATTTGAGGCACATCGGCACAATTTAGGCCATGTCGTTCTGCATACATTAAAAATCCTTTATCACCAATAGCATTTTGCGGTTCTAAAAATTAAAACTACTACTAAGGCTTGTCTTTGAGTCTGAAGATCATGGAGGAGTGCATTGTTTCATGTGGCTACGCAGTTCTATCTTGATCTACATATTTTGCCAATCCAGAACAGACATAACGGTTGTCTGTCCTAAATATCAAATACAGTAATGGCCAGTTTTTGGACAATGCTTCCATCCATGTTATAATTCGTAACAAATGCTTCGTATTTTATGTAGTCTTAATTTAAACAATTTGTTTTCAAAGGTGAAAACTGTTCTAGTCAGGTGAAGGAGTGAAACTTTTCTCTTTCAGGGGTGTACATTTACAAGGCTTAGATAAGATTTAGTAAAAATACTTCGTTTTAAAAGTCACTTTAAAAAAAGGTTCTTGTAAGACAACACAAGTAGTCCTTTAAGACGCAGCAGGCTGCAAACTCACCTCCCTTATTAACGCTTTAGCAAAAAAAAAACATGGAGATTACAACTGTGTAAAGGATATGTTTGTTAGCAATGTGTGTAATGTATGCTGGGTTCGTTGGTCCTGGAGCTACACGTAACACGTAACCAACATGAATAGTATACAAAGACTTTAGTCCATCTTTAGCAAGCGAAATATAACGTTTATTCAATAAAACAATATACTGCACTTCTAATGGTTACATCAAGCTATCCAATTTGAAATATAATTACATCCGGATGATCCGCATAACAGCGGTATCAAATATACAAGTCCTCAACATTACAGTTTCACTACTAAAATACGTCCGCATCCCAGCGGGTAATAATAAATTTCAATAATATGTATCCAGCTCTAAGTACAGAAAGCAGGTATTAGAAATACGAGTACTGTCTCAAGTTCCAGAGTCGACGCTACTCAACCGGCTTAATGTTACTACAGTTCTCGACTGACCAAAACTTTCTACTGACCAAAAGTCAATTTAGTCATTCTTACTTCCTCTTTCTATCTCAGACGTCTCACGTGCCTTTCACCTTCTTGACCCGAGGTGAACATAAACAGGCAATGTCAACCGAGACTGTGACAATCTGTTACTGCTCATGATTTGAATTTGCACGAAGACACTGTCTGATATTTTCATCCTGTCTTTCTTGTTCAACGACCAACAAAAGGGTCTCTAACCACATAGCGGGGACCATTGATTTTCACATGTATTAATTTCGAAGGCTTATACACCCGAATGTTTCTATAAAACTATTAAATGTAAGCGATGTTGTCCATCAATATCTAGTCGGATACAATAAATAACGAACTCTTGTTGTAAACATTCAATAACCAAGGAAACATCTGTACACTGTGAGAAATAGTGTCAAGTGATCAAGGGAAGTTACTAATTTGAAATGATTGTCCATCTGACGTCTGCTCGGTTTAAAAAGGAGTTAGATTTATGGCGTCATATTTATTTATAATATAAGGTTATAGTAGTAACCTAATGTTAAAAGACTAACAGTACATACTTACTGGTTAATGTTGCCAGCTTTGGTACTTTTTAGCTACTTAAAAAAATCCAGAGCATAACTTTTAGGTTGACATCTTGTCAATACTTTTAACTCGTCAGTTATAGTTACATTGGCCGCCACATTCTTATAAGGTAGTAGACTTTGTTTTATTACCGAAATGTACGTATGTAAGTCAAACACAATTTCTTTCCCTTGTTCGAGATACCAAGCAAAATAATTCATTACCAATAGTTAATTGACTAATTGCTTGTTTGTTTTTAGATTGATTCTTGTGTTGTCATGCTGTTACGCAAAAGAAATAGGCTGATTGTGCAACACATTTCAGGTTGATCCAAGATTGACTGAGGGAGAAATAACGTGTTCAAACGTTTTACCAGACAAACAAACGAAACGAGTTGATAGAAGCTTTGTTTTAAAAAAAAACAAAATCCACACATTTTTAATAAAACAAAACATACATCATAAAATGGACAGATCTAATTGACTTAGTATAAGGACAACTATTTTTAGGAGTTATGTAACTAAATAACAAGACATTATCAAGTTAGACAAGCAACATTAGCAGACGAAAAAAACATATTAAAATATTTAATGACGCCTATCGCCGCGGTGACATATGCAGAACATATGCAAAGATTGGACACTTGGAAATGAAAAATGTTGAATCAATGTGTATGTAATTGTATTACCATTTACTCTCTGTCGAATACCAACTGGAATATATGAGATTAATGAGCTATATTGGATACATGGAATACATACGGTACCTAGTACCGTATCTATCCAAAATCATGAATAATCATTGATCATCATACTAGCCTGTAATACAGCTCCATTTCTTTTTTTTTTCTCTAAAAGTAGCGTATATAATATAGTATATAGTAGGATATATGGTATATATAAAATACACGGTATATATAAAATACATGGTATATATAAAATACATGGTATATATAAAATACATGGGATATATGAAATACATGGGATATATGAAATACATGGTATATATAAAATACATGGGATATATGAAATACATGGTATATATAAAATACATGGTATATATAAAATACATGGTATATATAAAATACATGGGATATATGAAATACATGGAATGTATGGTATATATTAGAGGTGGGCACATGCGGCCCGCGGGAGTGTTTTATGCGATTAGCATGGGCAAGGTTTTGAGAAGAATATGGAAACTTGAGGAAGAAATTGTTATGGCTAGCTTCGAACTCATGATATTCGCGTTATTAGCACGACGCTCTATAAACTTAGCTTGCTTCACCTTCACCTATCTCTTAATCTGTAGAACCGTTGGGGCACCACACATGATTCAACCGTCTTTCTCCATTCCTCTCTGTACTTTGCCTTCGATAGAATATCGTTCGATGAATGTTACGCTGTCTTTCCATCGTTTTCTCTGTCTGCCTCTTCTTCTTTTTCCTAATACTGTTCTTTGAAGGAAGGTCTTTGCTAGCCCTGAGGACCTTGTGATGTGGCAATAGAGTTTAAGTTTGCCTTTTTTTGACACTAGTTAGCTAACCAGCCAATTGTGCGAGATTTTGTCTTTAAAATAAATATTGTAATAAATATTTTGTATTACCGAGAATGCTAGTTCATATGTAAACAAGGTCCTATTTCAGACCTTAACTCTACACTACGTAACCTTTAAAATGTCATATTTATGTTGTTTTGTATGCAGGGAAATTCTGCTGTTGATTGGTTAATACCAGGCAAGATAGCCGAAACCCTCTCTCATAACTCAAATTGCAAGCAAGTCATTTCATTAATAACACCTTCCTTAATCCTTCGCATCGTATAACCAACACATTGGACAGTTTAATTCCTATTGAGCGAAATATCTCTCTTAACGCCTTCGCAGATCTGCGCGCGGGCCACGGTCACAATAGTTGGACCCCAGACAGTTATAAAAAAAAATTGTCAGCGAAGTGCATTCATATATTTTTTCCAACATATCAAGCTATCGATCGCGTCTGGCTATAACTTCTTCTATATATGTTATTACTTTTACTTTTAGCATATTTAGATTAGGTTTCATTGTTGAATTAAAAATCGAACTCGGTTTAATCTGGGAATTGTTTAAGCCCACACGCCGTACATTAAATGGTTGCAGCTTTAAGTCGGACCTCTCCCTTACATCGCAAACAAAAACCACGAGATAATCCCACGAGATTGTCACGTGATGTGTTGCTGGGATTGAGCGTGTTCTTTGTTGACGAGTCTTCAGGTAATAGTTACATTTCAAATTTCGTTTCGTTTTTTTTTTTCACGCTTCACCAAGGATTTTTTTATTCCGATTTTTTTAAAGCTACCCAGAGTCGACTCATCTAGGTACCTGACGCGATAGAGAATGGTTTGTGTTCATACTGACCACACTAACTCCTCAATAGCAGTTGGCCTAGAAAATACTAAGATTTACAGTATATACCGCTTTGTGTTAAGGTGAATCTTGTTTTATTTTACTTTATAGTAGTCAAGGTGGAAACAACAAATCGTATTTTCAAAGTATGTTGTTTATTCGTACACTAGGATTAAGCTATTTATTTGTGTCCTGTCTATGTAGATTCTTTGTTGCTTCCAACACTTGTTTCTGATCTGCGAACAGTAATGAGTAGTTGACAGCTAACCTGACAGAAACAGTAATGAGTAGTTGGCAGCTAACCTGACATAAACAGTAATGAGTAGTTGGCAGCTAACCTGACAATAAACAGTAATGAGTAGTTGACAGCTAACCTGACATAAACAGTAATGATTAGTTGGTAGCTAACCCCGACATAAACAGTAATGAGTAGTTGGCAGCTAACCTGACATAAACAGTAATGAGTAGTTGACAGCTAACCTGACATAAACAGTAATGAGTAGTTGGCAGCTAACCTGACATAAACAGTAATGAGTAGTTGGCAGCTAACCTGACATAAACAGTAATGAGTAGTTGGCAGCTAACCTGACATAAACAGTAATGAGTACTTGGCATCTAACCTGACATAAACTCTACACTACATTGTTAAGAATTTAAAGCACTAAAATGATGGCATCCTATTCGAGTGGTATGCGCTCTGGACTGTTGTCTTGATGGTCCCCGCTTCGAACCTGGGTTTTTCATGTATCGTAAAATTTTGTGATTAAAACTTTGATAAACAATGACATTGTAAACAAAGCAATGTGACCTCAGAGGACTCTTTGATAATCTCTAAATTCTTCAGAATCAGTAAAACGAAATCATTTGTTTAAATTTTATATTACCCAATGACACGACGACTCACTGATTATTTGACAAAACTCTACATGGCAAACATTATAAACATCTGCTCCGGTGAACACCTGACAGTGATAACAAGAACAACATATATACAAATACATTTTAAACACACACACACACAAAACAGAGCTCAGATTTAGTAAAATTGTATCAATTGATTTGAATCAGTACATTTGTAATAGATCTCTATAGTTCGTCCATCGTGGTTCGATGATGAACACTTTGTCATCCTGGGGACTGAGGGCTTTGCACTGGGGTTTTATGCCTCCTCATGTGGCTGGTGAGACATATGTGAGCCCGGAATGTTCGGCTGCACGCTGGGCAGGTTAATCCAGCTGGAGCTAGTGTCGTTTGCCTTGCTGTAATAGATCTAGTGCTAGACTAACAACAATAAATCTGTGCGATTAGAAATATATGAACCAATTGTTTTTGTTTTAGCGCAATTTCCTGCTTTCTCAATGCGCTATGATCCAATCACTGGTCTGGACAGGTTGGGAAAAGGGGGAAATCCGTGGGCATGTTATCGTGATCTTTTTTTTAACGCATTAAGAAAAACACTGTTTTACTCAGGGTGCAAGCCTCCACGTGGGGACTAATTATTTCCCTTTTCAATACCCAACAAAATAATTAATTACCAATAGTTAATTAACTAATTGGTTATTTGCTATAAATAATTCTTGTATTGTCAGGTACAAGAAATAATTTTGCGAAATTTCAATTTGATCCTAGATTTGGTGTGGGAAAAACTACTTTTTCAAACTTTTTACCAGACAGACAGACATAGTGAGCTTTCCAAATTGGCCTGCATTCTTATTTGTTCTACTTTCCCAAGTTACATTCTTTCCAATGTGACGTGGCCTACTTTCTCAGGTTACATTCTTTCGAAAGTGACGAGACCTACCCAATGTGACATCTTTTAGAATGTGACGTACTTTTTAATGCGCCCTACTTTCTCATGTGACCTAATTTCCAATGTGGCATACTTTCCAACACCACCTACTTTCCAAAGTGACCCACTGTTGAAGTTGAAACTAATAATGTGGACTAGTCATGCTGTGGAATGCGAAATCCCCAACAGACTAAGGTGGCTACCATTTGCAAATTAGGACCTATAACAGAAATATAAAATATATGTATACATTTAAATATAGAGAGTAATACGATGTGTGATCAATAAGTGGATAGAGAATTTATCAGGATGTCGGTTATACTGTGTATCGTAACGAGTAGAGCATATTATCATTGTAGTACAAACATGTTGAGCAAGCACATTCAGAGTTCACATGCAACTATTATTAATTGGCTGACATCTTTTTTTCCCCTTCAACTGCCTTAATCTTATTAAAATAATCAATATTGGCCGATTTCCATTTTCGTGAAGGAAAGCTAAGTTGTAAACAAAATTACGCCCCAGTAATCTGCCCTTTAGTTTTTTTAAAACCTTGAAAACATTTTTTTTTAGTTAGAACGCTGTTGTGAACGGTCGCTGACTTTTAGCACCAAAACGCTGGTAGACAACTAGACCTCTATAGGCGTTATATATTTTAACTTATAAAACTTGACATGACTTGAATAACTTCTTTAACAAAAGTATATGTAACTTTTAAAAAAATAATATGCCTTTTATATATCTTAATATGAAATAAGATAAACTTATATTTTAAACAAATCTAACTCACTATAAAAACATCTTTACACTCTGGCATTTTGGACTCGTCTGGCGTACTTAAATACAACTTACGACAGTGCCGCTTTTCTTGCATCATCCTACAAGACTAACATTAAATTAATGCTCTCTCTCTACAACTAACAATAAATACTCCCTTTCTGCATAATCACCTTGGAAACACGCACACTCCATAACACAAACGGATATATATAGATTATAAAGCGATGGTTAATGACCTCTGATTACTCTGCTCTGGGGATTTCGTTCAAAGCATACGCAACATGCATCTTACGTTAGCTCAACCGTATCACAGCAGGTGTTTCTTTAATATGGACTGAGTAACGTAATCATCTTCTTTTTCGAAGTAACGTCTGCATTATATAAGAAGGACGGAAAACCATAACAAAGGAGCGGCGGCTCGGTGGTAAAGCGTTTGGTTATCTGAACAGAAGTGTCCCGGGTTCGAATCCTGGTGAAGCCTGGGAATTTTTAATGTTGTAATCTTTAGGGCAGTTCTGATTTTACGCAGCTAGAATGGGTACCTGGTATTAGCAGATGGCTGCCTGGTCGTGAGGTTTGCGCGCTGGACTGTCGTTCGGATTTATCGATTGTCGTGGGTTCAAATCCTGCCCGCTTCCATCCCCCGTCGTCCTGCGGGAGGTTTGGACTAGGAAGTAAACTATCTTCAACTCTGAAGGAACATCCGAAACATGTAAAACATTTTACAAAACAAACATTTTACAGATGGTCGTTGTGCTGGCCACATGACACTCTCGAGGCTCACATCATCCTCCCTAATGTCCATACCAATGCAATTGTTTCTCCTATTTAACTTGTATAGCCTTCATCCACAAACACAGTATTCAAATGTGGTTCTGTCTTGGTCTCCGTCTTGGTCTCGATGTGTCGCGCTAAGAAGTCCATCGTTCGAGTCTTCGTGAGAGTTTATGTTTCACCATATGTTCTTCTCCTTCTCTCAATAACTACTGTATTTAAGGGCTGGTGGCTAAAGCACAGAGCACCAATGGTAGCTTTTTTGATTAGAAACAAGAAAGAAGTTGAATGATCGAGGGAGAGTTTTAAACCCAGATGAGTCCTTTCTATCTATTAATTACGATACATAGATGAATATATAGATAGAAAGAAAGAAAGAAAGAAAGAAAGATAGATAGATAGATAGATAGATAGATAGATAATACATACATAACATACACACACATACATACATACATACATACATACATACATACATACATACATACATACTTACATACATACATGCATAATACATACATACATACATACATACATGCATGCATACATGCATACATACATACATACATACATACATACATACATACACACATACATACATACATACATACATACATACATACATACACACACATACATACATACACACACATACAAACATACATACATACACACATACATGCATATATACATACATACATACATACATACATACATACATACATACATACATACATACATACATACATACATACATGCATACATACATGCATACATACATACACACATACATGCATACATACATACATACATACATACATACATACATACATACACACACACATACATACATACAAACATACAAACATACATACATACATGCATATATACATACATACATACATACATACATACATACACACATACATACATACATACACACACACACACACATACACACATACAAAACTACATATACACACAAACATACATACACACACACATACATGCACATATAGACGTAGATAAAAAAGAAATGTACACATATTTCTGTTGAAACACTCCACGACGACGTCTCTCGTCTCTACGCTGTTAAGAATAAACTTTGAGGAACAATCTTATAGTCAACTAAATACCTAGGTATATCCTAGCAACATGGCCAAAGTTGTATACTAACAACATGGCATGTGCTTATCTGTTTGATATAGACTATAATTAGACAAACATGTAGGGCCTACTTTAGTACCTACTGTATTGATAGCCAATAATATTGACGTTTACTTAAGAAATAGACAAGAGTTAATTGACGTTTAGACATTTCTAAATGTATTCTTCTCTCTAATCACTAGCAATGACGCCATACACCCATCTTCTGCTCTTGTTTCTGATCTACCTCCTGGCACTTCCGGCTTCTGTGCTGTCGAGCCCAATTGGCTGCGACTGGCTGAAGATTCCTGACCCCAACCCAGGGCAACCCTTGTTCAACGACTCTGAGTATAAGACAACCCTTGCCCCTGATGTTCCGGTGGGGTCTCCTGTTCTGACAGTCTACGCCAATGACACTGACGTAAACGATACCATGTACTACTCTCTGGAAGACTGTGATTACACAGATTGGATTACTGTTGATCGGGAATCTGGATTGATCAAGGTTAGACTCTTTCAATATTTCTTGTTGTTAAAATAAGTGGAAGGGGTTGGTTAAGGGTTATTCCTTGTACGGGGATAAGAAGACCCTCAAACATACTGCCTCCATTTCTTTCACCAGATCTATGGGGATACGTCTCTGCAAGATACTCGGCACAAACAGGGTTTCAGATACGTCCAATCTAGCAATTAAGTGTGAAATAAAATGGTTTCGCATCAAATCAATGCTGCTGGTTTGATTCTAAATAAAGTTATGTTCTGATATGCTTCAACGGCCCTCAAATAACTCACGTGGCCCCTGTTAATAATAGACCCGTTCGCAATGCATTCCTTCCCGCCAAAGTGTAGTACAAGCTTTAAAAACACATAGAACAAGTTGGAGTGGCAAGCCGCCCCCCCCCCCCTCTTTCCTGGTCACGGGCTCAAGAATATGCACATAAACTTAGGAACATGCATGGGACCTAATTATCTTCTTTTTTTGAAGTAACGTCTGCGTTTCATAAGATAAGATACGATTAAAAACAAATTTAGTCATCCTGTATATATATATATAAAGCTCCTCCTTCGTGGTCGAAGATGAGCACATTTCTCATTTTCTATGGACTCGAAGATGGCTGTAAAGTCCAATCCTCGCTTTAAAAAGCCGGCCGCATACGTGACATGGGTGGGTTAGGTCAGTTGCAGATAGGCCTGCTACTTCTTTCTCAGCTTTTTGTTGGTTTGGCGCTCTTTCACACCTGGCCACTCTTCTTGCTTCAAATCTTGTCATCCTGTATATTAGCTATGTATCGGTACATTCATTAAAGAGCCATTCCAATGTATGTACCACAGTCTACAAGCAATTATTTCAGGACGCTCTATTTAGTTCAGACTTTTACAAGTAATAGAGTCACAACATAATTATAATATGTCAATTTAGAAGTATCAGATGGCTCTGTTTCAATGGCTCTCGAGGGCCCCTACTCCTCGTCGGCCCTGGAGCAATGAACCAGTGCGCCACTACGTATACACTTTACTTTTAAAACGCATTAAGCAAAACGTTTCTGTGTATTTGTATGTTTTTGTTATAAATGGATTTGGCAAAATATGTAGGTCACAGCTGGGACTGCGCCGCCACGGGAAATACATCATTCCTCACTAATCTTCGGATTCGAAGACAAGCCTTATTATTATTATTATAAATGTATATGTGTATATATGAGAGACGGAATAGTTCTTAGAGTCGATTATAACTTTGTAGAATACCAAGTCGTAATGTCAAGGAAGGAATCGGCGCCAAAGCGCTACCGGTATTTTCCCAGTGGCTGTTGGAAACATTTATCCAAAAGTCAGGCGTGCACGAGAGCTCATTATCTCAAGTTCTGTCTGAATGTTCCACATTGACATCGAACATTACTGAGTTGGGACGTACCAAGTAAGTAGCGCTAGCACTCCGGTCCTGGGTCTGCTCGCTATAGAAGGCAGAAGGTAGCGCTTACTACTGGGAACCAGATCGGACGAATTGACTTCGTTTTCAAAGGACCAGCTGTGACTGACAGTTTTTTGTATTAAAATTAAAATTATTTTTTTGGTTCATGAAAAGATTTAAGTCAATCAAAATTTTGTTTTCTATGCAGAAGGTTAAATCAACATTTTGTTTTCTATGCAGAATCAACATTTTCATAACAATATTTCCACATGTTTTAGAAATCCTGCGGTGTGTCTTTGTATGTGTATTTAATTGTGTCTTTGTATGTGTATGTGCCTTTAATTGTGTCTTTGTATGTGTCTTTAATTGTGTCTTTGTATGTGTCTTTAATTGTGTCTTTGTATGTGTATTTAATTGTGTCTTTGTATGTGTATTTAATTGTGTCTTTGTATGTGTATTTAATTGTGTCTTTGTATGTGTCTTTAATTGTGTATGTGTGTGCGTCTGAGTTTATTTGATAACAATTTTTTTGTACGACAATGTCTACTCGCAGACAAATATATCCACCGTGGTTCGATAATGAACACTTTAGTCTTCGGGAAGGGCTTTCAACGCTTCGAACTTGTGTTTTGTGCCTCTTCATGTGGCTGCTGAGACCTATGTGAGCGCGGAAAGTTCGGCTGCACACTGTGTAGGTTATTCCACTTGGGGCATGTGTCGGTTGCCTTGATTTTTTTTTTCCTCTGGCGCTTTTCTTCTGCGATGTTCTCTCGACCTCTACAATTTTGTGCGCCAGTTTTCACAGGGCGCGATGATGCGAGGTTGTTTTATCACGTGCTTCCGTTTCCAAGGTGACAGGGTCAAAGTTGACGCAGGCGACAGGAATGTTAACTCCTAGTGACAAACGTGTTCAACATGAGGGAGTGGGAGAAAGAAAAAACAACATACAGTTCATGCACAGTACATCATTACATTAGACATGAGACATGAAATGATAGTAGATGTACTTAATACTAAGTTAATACAGAAATCCTCAATGAAGCAGAAGGGCTTTCTCTTCACTGGATTTCAGATGACTATCATAAATACTTATTTCATAGCTTTAAGATATAGGGGAGGCGCGGTGGCTGAGTGTTAAAGCGCTTGTGCCGGGTTCGAATGCTGATGAGGACTGGTTATTTTTAATTTCGAGATCTCAAGGGCGCCTCTGATTCCACCTGACAGTTGGGGAAAGGTACGTAAGATTGGTCGTTGTCCTGGCCTGACAGACGGTCCTTCCTTAAGAAATAAAGATCATTACGTATTAGCCCGAGCCTTATCCTGGACGTCAGGCAGGTTTCGAACCCGGGACCATCATGACAATAGTTCGGAGCGCATATTAAACACGTTTATCTATTATTATAATTTCATTTCATGTATTTGTTTTAGGTTATCCGAAGTCTGATGGACATCTACGCTATAGAGATTGAGTGCACGGTGCTGGTGCAAGACAGGGAGAATCTGACCGACTCCACAGTGAAGACAGACAGGTCTGGCCTGTTCATCAAGCTCTATGACATCCGCGAGATAGTCGACGACGAGGACCAGTTTGATTCCAGAGAAGTGGAGTGGACCACTGGCGAAGAAATGGCAACATCTCCAACCGTTACGACAAGCAGTAACATTAAAATCCAGACATCGAAACCCACAGAGGGAAGCTCTACATCTGCTAAGTCTACATCGGCTACAACTACAAAACCCATTGTTGTTACCACTTCTAAACCTACATTATTGAACACTACTACTAAACCTACATTGGCTAACACAACTACCAAGCCTATATTAGTTAACATTACCACTAAACCTACAATGACTAACACTACTTCTAAACCTACATCGGCTACAACTATTAAACCTATAGGGGCTAATACTACTAAACCTACAGTGGCCACCACCACCAAACCCACAGTGGTTACCACTACAAAATCTACTTTGGCTACCACAAAGAAACCCACAGTGGCTACCACTACTAAATCTACTTTGGCTACCACAACCAAACCCACAGTGGCTACCACTACTAAATCTACTTTGGCTACCACAACCAAACCCACAGTGGCTACCACTACTAAATCTACTTTGGCTACCACAACCAAACCCACAGTGGCTACCACTTCTAAATCTACCGTGGCTACCACAACCAAGCCAGCCGTCGCTTACACTACCAAATCTACATTGGCTACTACTACCAAACCCATCTTGGTTACAAATATTACTAAACCTACTGTGGCTACAAATAAGACCACAACTGCTACCGTGTCAAACAATAAAACCCAGACTTCTAAGCCCACCAATACTTCTGCTTCTACAACTGTAGCTTACAATAAAACCACAACAGCAAAACTTAAACCTGGCAAGACTACTGCAACTGCTAAACCAAAAGTAACGGCTAAGCAGACGGTCAAAAACACAACCGGCAAGGTTATTCAGCCTTCCGGTGCCGCCAAGAAAAACAAAACTCGCCTGGTCAAGAAAGTCAAGAAACCTGGCAAGGAAGGCGGAGCTCCAGTCGAATACGAGTACGATTACGAATACGAATACGATTACGCAGACGAAGGGGAAAACGTCAGCGGTGAGATCGAGGCTTCTGTGGAAAAAGGCGGGAAGACTAGAGGCGTCCAGAAGAAGAAAAAAACAAAGACTCGAGGACAAGGGGGGTACATTGAGAGCTATGAACGAAGTTACAACTACAACGACACAAGCGTCGAGGAAACTGATAGCGAAGAGGAGGGCTCTTATGACGTGGGGGGCAAAAGGAGACACAATGGTCGGAAAAAAGAAGTTAAGAAAAGAAAACATGGCGGTTCAAAGGATTACGACGATTATGACTATGATTATGATTACAGCTCTGGAAACCGCTCTAGAAGCTTTAGCGGCGGGCATAAAAAGAAGGGCCAAAGAGGGCGCCGTCGGCATGGCGAGAACAACACAAGTTCCGAAGAGATTGGATCATGGGACGCCAGCTACAGTCACAACGGAACGAGAAACGATACCAAAGGAAGCTATGACTCTGGAAGCAAGGAAAGTTCATACAAACATAGACAAGGAATTAAGTACAAAGGAGGAAGAAGAAGGCATCATAAACATGGAGAGAATTCTACCAGCTCCGAAGAACTTAGTTATTATAGCTACAGCTATAACGGATCAAGAAATAACTCCAGTGAAGTGTATAGCAAGGGAAGCTCTGAAAAAGCGTTTAAACGCAAGGGAGGTTACAAATATAAGGGAGGTAAACGAAAACATCGTCTTGGTGAAAGCTCGACTAGCTCAGAGGAAGCTGAATCCGGAAGTGCAATTTATAGCTACAGCTATAACGGAACCCGAAATGAAACCAGTGGAAGCTACGGGTCCTACAGTAAAGAGAAGTCTTACAAACACAGAGGCGGTCTTAGGTATAAAGGTAGAAAGAAGAGCCATCGAAATGGGGAAAATTCTACAAGCTCAGAGAAAGCTGAATCCGGAAGTGCAATTTATAGCTACAGCTATAACGGAACCCGAAATGAAACCAGTGGAAGCTACGGGTCCTACAGTAAAGAGAAGTCTTACAAACACAGAGGCGGTCTTAGGTATAAAGGTAGAAAGAAGAGTCATCGAAATGGGGAAAATTCTACAAGCTCAGAGGAAGCTGAATCCGGAAGTGCAATTTATAGCTACAGCTATAACGGAACCCGAAATGAAACCAGTGGAAGCTACGGGTCCTACAGTAAAGAGAAGTCTTACAAACACAGAGGCGGTCTTAGGTATAAAGGTAGAAAGAAGAGTAATCGAAATGGGGAAAATTCTACAAGCTCAGAGGAAGCTGAATCCGGAAGTGCAATTTATAGCTACAGCTATAACGGAACGCGAAATGAGACAAGTGGAAGCTACGAGTCCAACAGTAAAGAGAAGTCTTACAAACACAGAGGCGGTCTTAGGTATAAAGGCAGGAAAAGGGCTCATCGATTTGGCGAAAACTCCACTTCCGAAGAACTTGCTTCAAGCAGTGGTTATTACAGCTTTGATTACAACAGGACAAGTAATGACACCAGTACTAGCTACAGACAAGGCAGTGAG
Source organism: Biomphalaria glabrata (assembly GCF_947242115.1). Lineage (NCBI taxonomy): Eukaryota > Metazoa > Mollusca > Gastropoda > Planorbidae > Biomphalaria > Biomphalaria glabrata. The sequence continues at coordinate 3,341,326 of NC_074728.1, forward strand.
GAAAGTTCTCTTAAAGTCAGAGGCGGCCCCAAATACAAGAAGGGCAAAGTACGACATGGTCACGGCGAAAACTCCACCAGTTCAGAGCGGGCTGGTTCAAATGTTGTTTCTTACGAGTACAGCTTTACAGAAACTGACGACAGGGGCGAAGAAACGTCTCCGAAAGATAAGGGCGGACTCACAAAGTCTAAAACTGTTAAAGGCGTTAAGAAAAGTGGGAAAAAAAGAAAAGGATACGCCTCTGGAGAATCGGAACTTTCTGAACATAACTCAAGAAATAGGTCCTCTTTGGGAAACGAAAAACAGAGCCGAGGCGGATCTAAACACAAAGGTGGAAGAGGGCGACATACTTATGGCGAAAACTCTACAAGCTCAGAATATGTCGACTACGAAACATACTACTATGATTCTAGCTCTAATGGTACTAGTAATAGTACAGGAAGTTACAGCGGAGAAGAGAGATCATCAAAGATAAAAGATGGAAGAAAACAAGTTAAACACGTGAAGAGAGGTAAAGGGATCAAATCTCAGAATTCTGCATCGCAAGAAGACTATGACGTAGAATATTATGACTATAGTGTCTCCAAGAATAACTCTGCTGATCATACTGAGAAATCCTACAAGAACGGAAGTGGCATAAAAGGCGGGAAACATCGCCGATTGAACGGAGACAACTCAACAAGTGGCGAATATTTGGGCTCAAGAAGTGGCATCGACAACGGCACGGGTAATTTGACTAGTGGAAGTCACATGGGCAGCGGAAAGGAGAGGTCGTACAAAGATAAAAGTGACACTAACCGTGGTCAGTACAAAGCACGCGAGAAAAAGCGCGGTAAAGAGAGGAAAGTCGCTTACTCTAAAGAAACTGAAGCAGGCAGTGAAAGCAGTGAGTCTGTCAATGCCGGTTCACGAAATGAGTCGTTCTCTGGAAACCAAAGAAAGAAGAACAAAATTGGTAGAAAGCAGAGAGGTAACGGTACAGAAGAGAATGACTCGGAGAATTTCTCCTATGAATACAGCTTTACTGAATCTGGCAATAGCTCTGGTGGTAGCTTAGCAGGCAGCGGCGAAGAAAAATCCTACAAGGGAGAAACAGGCAAAAGGAAGACACCGACGAAAATATCAGGAAATAGAAAGTGGAGGAAAGGCGAAGGATTTGCGGGATCCAAGTTTTCAGAAACAACGGAAAGTGAAGACCAATGGGAAGTGGGCTCACGAAACGAATCTCTCTCTGACTCTCAAACATATTCCAAAAATAGAAATGGATTCAAACGCAAACGTGGTAAAGGTGTTCGTGGACAAGAAGCTAACTCTACTAGCATAGAAGACGAGGGATCAGCAGCTCGCTACTTCAGTTCAAACTGGACCGGAAGTGACATCAACGACAGTGACAGGGGCGGCATCATTAACAGTTCTCATAAACATCGCGGTGAAAAACGGTACAGAAGCGGGAATAGAAATGGACTTGGTAGAAATTCATCGGCCATTGAAGAGAGCGGCTCGGAGAGCTACAACGGTACTAAAGGATCCTGGGAACTATCGAAAACAGGTCAGTCTGATCGACAGCAAGATCGGAACAAAAATAAAAACAAGACAAATGGAAAAAGACGAAAGTCGCAATCTTCATTCGACCAAGAAGAAGGAGTTAGCGCTGAGGACTTTGGTAGCCGGAACAGGTCGGAATCCAGCCGTAAACATATTTCCAAAAGCAAAAGTAACTTCAGGATACAAGGAAGAAAAAAGAAATACAGAAAGGGAGAGAACTCTACAGCATCTGAAGAGGCAGGGTCAGGTAGCGGCTACTACAGTTATAATGGTACCATAAATAGTACAAGCTCTGAAAATGCCAGTGCTGAAGAGGGTTCTTTTAGTGTAAATGGTGTCAGGAGGAATGGAAATAAAGGTTATAAGGGCAGAAAACGAGGCTACAGAAAAGGTGCCGAAAGTGGAGACAACTCGACATATTTGCTGTGGGAATCAAGAGAAGATAACTCTGATTACAACCTAAATGAAGGTAGCACAAGTGTGAACGGAAGTCACGGCGAAGTGGATGCAAGCAGGAACATTGGAAACAAACTTCGTCGAAAGTCGAAATATCGCGTAAGCGGCAAACACCGCAACGCTAAGAGTAACAAGGGAGAGAAAGAAGGACACATTTCAAATTCAAAGGGAAATGTGTTGAGCAATGAAGAAAGTTATGGCGGAAGCATCAACAATTCTACAAACTCCGAAAGCGAAAGTCGGTCTGGTCATGGAGGAAAACGGGGAAAGAAATATCGCTCCGGAAAGAGAAAGATATCGGGCAAGTATCGCACGGGGAAATTCAATCGCGGTGAAAAAGAAGGCAACTATTCCAATTCGTACCTCGATTACGAAGAATTCGAATACAACAGCACGGCCAGCAACGAGACCGAAGACATAGAGCTGAGGAACAGATCATCGACCGGTCAAGGTCAGAAGTACAGAATCGGGAAACACCGCACTGGAGGCAAGCACCGGAAAGGAAATGTTACCGAAGGAGAAACAGAAGGCGGGAACGAAGAAGGCGGGCAATATGACTACTACTACTACTATGACTATTATGACGACACGAACGAGACGGAGAGCTCGTATGACCTCGGAGAAGAGTACGAGGTGGAGGCGAGTGATGGAACTCCGGAGCAGGTGTCCGGGAATGTCGCCGCGACTGACGGCCAGGCTGAGAGTGGTGCTGGTTCTAGCGGAAGCGGTGGGAGCGACACGGTCTCCTCGGACGGCGAGAGCAGTCACTGGAGGGAGGAGTGGACAGAGGCGCCAACGTACGGAGAGTACGAGTACTGGCAGAAAGAGTACGAGTACGAAGTGACTGACCAGCCGACATCTTAACTTTGAACGGCTTCCCCCTCAACCCACCCCCTTTAGTTATTTCATTATTTTTTTTTGCTTTAAAACACACACACCTTTAACGCAGCGATACACACACTAGAGTAATTCACTACTACACTGCAACACAGACTCATATAGAACTGTAGAAATACACACACACACATGCATGAATGACACACTCACACGTTGACACACATACACACAAACACACCAGAATACTACACACCTACACTGGAACACAACGGCATATACTAAACTATACTTGTAACATACACACATATAGACACGAATTTAAATAATTACAGGTGACTGGATCACACACTCCAACGTTGACAGGCACACACAATAGATGCAGGCTTACAGAACTTCAAAGTGTAATTTTTTTTTTCTTTAGTGTAAATTGTCGAGATTTAATTGATTCAACGGTGACCTTTACGTTGACCAATTAGTTGACCCTTTAATTGTTCGTCCATAGTAACCCTAATCGATAAGAAAAACTTCTGTCATTCATCGTGATATCGACCTTTCTCAAACTTCAAATATGAATATGTGTCTCATAGATAGGAATTATCACTCTAAAAGGATATAAAATGATTAGAAATATTCGGATACCTGTTGGACGAAATTATATTTTAAAGGAACTTCTGGAATTTAGAAGATAAGAAAATAAGATAATGGATCCTAGAATGTTCTTTAACAAATAGAGCACGCTATTTAAGGTCATGCCTGAATAATTAGCAATGTCTTTAACTGGAATCTTTAAACTCCAAGTTGTCTTGGGAATTTGTCGGGTATTACCGATTTCAATGACATAATCAATAGTCACTGTAATTTCTAGTCACAATTAGTTGTATTGTATGTTTAGTTGGTGCTAAGTTTGCTGTTTGTTTCACTAACATTAGACAGTTTATATGTATAACAATACATCGATATGATAAGGTCTTGCAAATAATATTCTGTATTTGTGATATTGAAATAACTATTATGCTTATTAAAAAGGTGTGTGTTTACTTTTGTTTGGAAATAAACTAATGAGGATTTCCAAAGATTGTCACGTGATCTGTGTCGTCTGCTGTTGGACCGCCTTTTTGTAGCCAATAAATAATTAATAACTTAAAAGTTCCATAAAAAGATATACAGGGAAAAAAAAGTGATTCTGTTAAAAAATAACTAAATAAGCATTCGATTTTTGTGACCAGAAAATATGATTAAGGTCAACGAGGGTGTCATGTGGCCAGCACAACAATTGCCTTTACTTTTCTAAACCAATATCAGGTACCTATTAGAGTTGATAGATCTCGTCCTAAAGATCCCGATATTCCAAATCTCAGTCTTCATTGAGATTCGATCCCCAGATCCCTTGGTTTGGAAGCTTGACCACTTAGCCATCACCCCCTCTCGTAATGATTTCTTTGTATACTCTGAGATACACATCTCTATAACTCATGTTGTGAAACACGTTTTACTGAATAGTTTTCTCAATATTGTTTAAATATTTAATTGTAGCAAGACATTTTCAAGGGAAAAAACAAAACAAAAATAAGTTGGATGTCGAAAAGTGTCTTGAGTGAGATTTAAATAGCTTCAATGTGTTGAACTCGCTTGCTTCAACTTAACACAGCGAACTGTCAGACTTCTCATTTTTACACACGTTGGGTTTGTGTGTATGTGTATGATAGGAAGAAAGAGAGAGAAAAACAGACAAAGATAGAGAGAGAGAGAGAGAAAAAGATGGAGAGATACACATAGAGAAATAGAGAGAGATAAGAGAGAGAGAGAAAGAGAGAGAGGGAGAAAGAAAGAAAGATATATATATATAGCGAGAGAAGGGTAGAAAGAAAAAGATAGAAAGAAAGAGAGAGAAAGAAAGAGAGAGAGATACAGAGAGAGAAATAGAGACAGAGAAAGAAAGAAAGAGAGAGAGAGGGAGAAAGAAAGAGAGAAGGAGAACGAGGAAGAAGAAAAGAAAAAAAAAAGACAAAATACAAGCAAACAAAAAGGCCAACAAAGAGAAATATTTTGAGAAGAAAGTGAAATCAAATACATGAGAAAGAGAAGGAAAAGATAGAACGAAATATAAAGAAAGAGATAAAAGAAAAAAATCAGAAAGAGTATTGAGAAAATAATCAGATGGAGAAAACAAGAGGTTTGAAGGAAAGAAAGAGAGAGACAGAGACAGAGAGAGAGAAAGGCTGGCCTGGGAGGGGCGAGAGCAACTACAGAAAGATACACTTTCAAGTGTGTAAGATCAATACATTGACTCCAGGATTATAGACATTCCTCCATTCAATACTTTTTTGAGCGATGCGTGTGTTCAACTTTTTCCGATGTGTGCTCAAAGGCTTATATGCACACTACAAATCTTCGGCCTGCCAGGTCACGTGATCTTGATCTCAATCATAATATCAGTTTGCACTTCTGTTTGAAAAGAAACTGAAATATTCAAAACAACTTCAAACTCACAGATTTTATCATCGGCTATGTTTACGTTTCAATTACTGTTCACATATTTATTTTGTTATGCCGATAAAAGACACATTCACCTTCACTTTCACCTATCCTTTAGTCTGTTGGAGGCTTAACACAAGATCTGTCAACCATCTTTCTCCATTCCTCTCTGCATTTTGCCTTGAATAGAACCTCTTTCAAAGGCAGGCCTGACCATTCTTTTATATTGTCTTCCCATCGCTTTCTCTGTCTGCCTCTTCTTCTTTTTCCTGATACTGTTCCCTGGAGGAAAGTCTTTGGCAGTGCTAAGGAACATTTTGATATGGTCATAAAGTTTAGTTTGCGTTTTATGACAGATTAAGAGAACAAAACACCTGATTATTCGTTTTTTTTCATAGCAAATATAATCTACCTATTTTATCAATACTGATAATTAAAACAAGAACATTAAAAAAAAAACTAAAGAATTAAATAGCTTCTGTAATTTCGTCTGAGCAAAAGACTTAGTTTAAAATATCCAATAAATGGCAATTATATAATGGAGTCTTTCCTATGTAAATTTCATGCTATTAGACCATGGAATGGGTTGCCTGAGCCAGCCAGGAAAACCAGTGACTTGGCAGAATTTAAGTCATTGGTAAATACGTATGACTAAATGCATGACGCGTAGGACGTAATCATCTTCTTTTTTGAAGTAATGTCTGTTTTATATAAGATAAGATAAATAATACTAAACATCAAAGGACTTGAGAAATACTAAAGTATTTGGCAGTTGATTGAATCCTTTAGAAACGCACTCCGACAAACTTTACAAATGTTTATTCAAGAGAGGTAACTCAATTCACTACATCATATATTGTATTTCGTCGATTATCTCTCTTAGAAAATGGCCCCGTATTATCTGCCAAACTTAATGATATTTGCACGGAGTAATCTAATCTCTAGACGACACCAATCTTTGATAATTATTTTTATCACCTGACCCTTTTCGGTTCAGTGTTTTTATTCAGTATACTGATCTGTAGATCTAACAACCAGTGTCAAAATATCAATGACCGAGTCATCATCAAGCCCAAACAAAAGGTAAGCATTTAAGCTTTAGATATTACCAGACATTATTGTGTTTACCACAAACTGCATTTATCATTATTTATATATATATAAAAGAGATAATAGCAGCTTTTATCCACCGGCTACGCCCGGCTTTTTCTACTATGCTTTTTACTTATAAAAAAACAAGTTTTCGCCCTCCCTTGGCTCCTATTTTAAATAAATTTCGTTGACTTTGGTATTAGCGGTAATACTTATAACCTAGTTCAACATCTATTAATACTATAAGGACATTGTAGACATATGTAGCATAACGGATTTCAGTCAGAAGACGAAAGATGACTGCAGCATTTTAACTGACCCAGTTCCGAGCTGCATATATTGCTACATCAAATGCCGACAAGGACGTACGCTTAAACAATATAAACGTAATTTATATATAATAGAAAAATTAGAGTTTCAAATAGCCAATATAAACATATACAAAATATAGTAAAATCACTAAATTTAGAAAGCCTTCAGGAGAGAAGAAAAGTAAAGTAGCAATTATACATAAAACACTGAACCATAATCTTCAAATACAAAAACAAAATCTAATACAATTCTCAGAAAGGCACAAAGATAAAGGCACATTTCTCGTCACATATGCTAGGACAAATTTGTACAAATGCTCCTTCTTCCCTAGTGCTATTAGAGCATGGAATGGGTTGCCTGAGCTAGCCAGGAAAACCAGAGACTTAGCAGAATGTAGGTCATTGGTTAATATGCATGACTAAATGCATGAAGTGTAGGACGTAATCATCTTCTTTTTTGAAGTTACGTCTGTATTATATAAGATAAGATAGTCAAATGTGAATATTCGTTTTTTGGGGGATTGTATATGATGTGGTATAAAATGTGGCTCTGTAAAAAATACAAGTTATGACTCTAAAAAAAAAGGACATACGATCATAGTTAAAACGCTGTGGCTCCAAAAGGATATAAAATGTGGCTCTGTAAAGAATGTTACTGAGGCGCCTAATAGGATATAAGATGTGGCTCCATCAAAAATATAAGATGTGACTCGGTCAATAATACAAATCTATTAATATTGTGTCTTAGGTTTAGGCGTTGTATATAGTTATATAGATGGTCGTTCTCTATAATACGTATTTTATGAATAGTTCATTGTCATTAACAATAACTAGTTTTGTTTTAATATCTGTTGTATATAGTTATATAGATGGTCGTTCTCTATAATACGTATTTTATGAATAGTTCATTGTCATTAACAATAACTAGTTTTGTTTTAATATCTTATCATATATCTCCAGGACGCAATGGAGTTGACCTATATGAACTACCTGTTCTCATTTTTCTTCAGTTTGTTTACTATCAAAGAAGGCCCATTACTGTTGACACCTTTTCTCAATTCAGGGGACATCACTAAAGCTCGCACGCTCAGCCTTGTGCATGACAAAGAAGGAGTTATCCCGCCTAGCCACGCCGGATTTATCACTGTGGATGAAAAGCTGAGAAATCACTTATTCTTTTGGTTCTTTCCCACGACCAGCAGACGATCGGAAGCCCCACTTTTGCTGTGGCTAAACGGTGGACCTGGAGTGTCATCGATGGTCGGTCTCTTCTACGAAAATGGTCCACTTCGGGCAGTGACAGCGGACTCGTATACAGCATGGAACAAATCGTGGACCAATTCCTTCTCCATGCTCTACATAGACAACCCTGTCGGCTGTGGCTTTAGTTACTCTGAAAACATACCCCAGGGTTATCGGACCACAGACGAAGAAGTTGCAATGGACTTGTATTCCTTTCTGGAGCAATTTTATGCCATGTTCCCAGAGTTCATGAGCAGGGAACTTTACATTGGAGGCCAGTCCTACGCCGGGAAATATATTAGCTCACTTGGTCACCTTCTTCATTCAAAACTCCAAAGTGGGGCTTCGAAATTACCATTTACAGGGGCGTTTATTGGAGGGGCCTTCTTCGATCCTTATACGCAGATGCTTCTGGCAGCAGAATTCTACTACACAATGGGGGCAATGTCATTGAGACAAAGAAATGAATTCAAAGAAACTTGCATTCAAAAATGGCCAGTTCTATCTGCATGCGACGCCAGCAACATTATACGAAATCTGGATTATGACTCTATTGACAACTACATGGCTCCTAAAAAGTTTCCAGAGTTTATTGAAAAGGTCATGAACTTGGAAAAAGTCAAAAAAATAGTGCATGTTGGCAGCAGACGTTTCCAGATCAAGAACACTGAAGTGCGCAATAAGCTGAGCTATGCACTCCTGGAAAGTTCTAAATCTAAGCTGGCGGTTCTCTTGGACAACTACAAGGTGCTTCTCTTTGAGGGAGACTTCGATGGCAGGGTGCCTACTGTCAGTGTAGAAGGCGCCCTGCTAACAACGCCGTGGTCACTCCAGGAGACGTACAACAGTTCAGCTAGGACTGTGTGGCATCAGGGGGGCAAACTATTTGGATCATTTAATAGGACTGGCAACTTCTGTAGGGTGGTCCTTAGAAATGCTGGACACCACGTTCCACATGACCAGCCGGACATCTCTCTGATTATGATGGAACATTTTGTCAACCACGGCTGTATATCTCAGTGAACTAAGTGATTTATCTCTCTCTCTGTCTATATTTATATATATATATATATATATACATACATACCTACATGCATACATACATACATACATACATACATACATACATACATACATACATACATACATACATACATACATACATAGATTATGATTGTGTCTACAAAGTCAAGTGAATAGCAGTACTCTACGAACTAAAATGCATTATCTATCTATCTATCTATCTATCTATCTATCTATCTATCTATCTATCTATCTATCTATCTATCTATCTATCTATATAACTATGTATGTATGTATGTATGTATGCATGTATCTGTCTGTCTGTCTGTCTATAAATGTATCTATCAGTCTTTTTATCTATTGACACATGAATATAATCGACATATTAGTGGCTCTAATGCAGATAATCCAAAATATATTTTTCTGACTTCATTCCATGATTCCGTTTTATAAAATTTATAGATAAACACAATTATATTTACCGTTTCAGAGATTTTCATGGGGGTTGAAAGAATTATACAAATTATTAAACTTTTAATGATTGAACTAAACAAAAAGTTGGTTGTCCTGTTCATTCTGAGAATATTTAAGTACATTTTTCAAACGGCATTCTATTTTTCCTTGGCACAGTCTGCAAAAGAGCTCACAGCTCACCAGCAAAAGGATGGCTAGAAGAAGAAGATGTCTATTTTTCACGGTATTTGCAATGGGCAATCTCGCCCCACTGTGTGTATGAACAACTTATTGTATGATGCAGTACAATACGATTGAGATTGCATCTACAGCACAGGAATTAAAAAATCTGGAGTTATTAAAGAACTTCATCCTGCCATCAAATCCCATAATGAATGGTTTCTTTTTTTTTGTCATTTATGTCGTGACATTCTGCACGGGGAGCTATGCGCAGGGAAGCGCTTTCTTTGAGGGTCAATACAAGCGCTATAAAAAAACAACAACTTAAAAGCTCCTTAAAGGAATGTGACATTGACATTCACGGCTCTGAAGCTCTAGCTCTCGATCGCTCCTCATGGCGTGAAGATGTGAGTGTCGCATTCACGAGTTATGAAGCAAGGAAAGTGGCCAGCAAGAAAGCGCGCAGAGCCAACAAAAGGCTGAGAGAAGAAGCAGGCCTATCTGCAACTGACCAAACCTACCAATGCCACGTATGCGGCCGAGGATTGGACTTAACATTCATGTTCTTTGTTCATAGGATTTGAGAAATGTGCTTATATATCATTACAGGCGTTCCTTACAAAAACAAAACAAAATAAATAAGTCTTTTAAGAGTAAAGGTGTGTTGGTCTAATTGAGCATGCAAATTTAATACTTAATCCCTAGCATAGTATTTCAGGTTGTTTCTGACAGCCGGCTTCTTGCTTTAAAGATATAAGGGACGAAGAAGCAGGTGTAGGAAGAGTCTCTTCATTTAGAATACTATATATGCCTTCATCTTTAGTGTTTGTCTATGTCATTACAGTAGTGAACGAGGTCTTTCAACATTTTAATTTCCATACAAAATGATTCTAAATTGATCCAGGAGACGTTAATATTTAGTGTACAGATTATAAATAATCTTATCGCTTTTTCCATAAAAGAGATAACATTTCTGTTCAGCATCATTCACTACGTGTTGTATTTTTCGATTAACTCTTTCTTTCCTAACTAACGATACCAGCGTTGAAACCACCAGAATGTGGTAAATAAATACGGAGAGAAAGAGTTAATACCTATATATAACTATCAATAAGGGCCAGGGACACAATCCGTTAGAAACAGAAAAGTGACTCCTGGAAACTCAGCATTCCTAAGTGGAACCTTGGACCCACTAGCCTTTTACCTTTACCTATCCCTTTGTCTGTTGGACCTTTAGGGTACCATGCAAAATTTGTCGACCGTCTTTTGGCTTGGATAGAGCCTCTTTCAACAGCAGGCCCGTACATTCTTTTATGATATCTTCCCATCGCTTTCTCTGTCTGTCTCCTCTATTTTTTCCTGGTACTGTTCCCTGAAGGAAGGTCTTTGCGAGCCCCGAAGATCTTGTAATATGGCCATATATTTTTAGCTTGCGTTTTTTTTACGATAGTTAGCAGGTCATCATGGGGATCCAATCGCTGCAAATTGAACCAAATATCTGCCACGACCTTGATTGTTCCCACTGCTTGCATTTTAGTCTCCCAACTGATTCAATGCCCTTAGTTTTTAGGGCAGACGTTTCCAAAAGGTAAATCAATAGGGCCTATTTTATGCAGGTGGGAAAAAAAAGCTTTACACTTCCGGGTTAGCGTGTTTATTTTACAGACATTTCGACTTAGAATAGTCCAAGAGTTGGGGTCGTTTTCTTGAGCACACATCATTACGGTAAGTTGTGTTAGTACTTTTATTCAAGTATTTTGTTCCCACTATATTTAGAATAATCAAATAGTAGATTAAAAAGAAAACTTTATAAGAATTTTTCTGCTCCCACTTATATTTGACTCATATAGTAATAGTATTTAAATATATATTTCAAATGTATATTGAATGAAGACATGTAGGAAATCGATTTTGTTTAAATTGAAGAAAAAAAAACATGTTCTGATTTTGTCTTAAAACGATTTCTCAAGCTAGAAGTTCATCAACATGTTCGTCTTGTGTGTCATTTAGTGAGACCTAAAGAAAATCCGCTGCCGAGGACGGACGAAAAGTACATCTTAATCCGACCACCGTCGGACACTGGTTATTCTTATTCTCGAAGCGGCAAAATATGTAGGTCACAGGTGGGTCTGCGTAGCCACGGGAAATACAGCATTCCGTATTAATCTACGGACTCGAACACAAGTCTTGTTATTCTTAATTGATTGGCCCTAGTGCACGATCATCCGTTACATTAAGGAAAGGAAATGCTATTTGCAAACAACAAAAAAACAGCAGCGAAGTCAGCTTTATATTAGCACACACTGTTGTCAAGAAATGTCCACGAAAAGCGCAAACTGTCTTTTGCAGTTTAAAATTATAAATAATTTTAATTATTTACAATAATGCTGTGATAGTAAGTGTATGTGTTTTTAGTATCTGGTAGTGCAGTGTGTGTGTGTGCCTGTGTATGAAATGACCAGTGGACCTTGAGTGTACATGCTTGAGTGAACAGCAGTGTGTCAGAACTGTGTGTAAAAGAAAGTCAGTTTTAGAGAACAAGTGGCTGGAGTAAAGAACATAAATAGAGACTAATAAAATCATTGGGTTTATAGAAGCTCATGTTGTTTTAGTGGGTCTATTACAAATGCATTATCTTCGTATACGAAGACTACGGATGAGGCTGAATTTCACATTGCCACGACAAGCGGCTTCTGACTGCAATGTTTTGGTGCCAGGTCTGGTGCAGACTAAGCCCTGATAGTGGAGGTTCTATTGCCTTATTTTGTGTGCCTGTCTTCGCCAAGTAATCTTTTTTAGGGGGTCAAATAGCGAACTTCTTGAGGATTCTTCAGCAGCTGTTTCTTTCAAAGGCCAGTGCATCCAGCTGCTTATCGCTATGTCGGTAAGGGCAATGGGAGCTTTAGTTGATCTTTAGGGAGCTTCCAGAGGGCACCTCCTTTACGCCGTCCTCTTTTACTCGTTTAGACTGATCTGAAAGCTGTTGTTGTAACACTCTGACCGATAGTTGGATAAAGGAGTTTTTAAATCTTTCTGTTTTAGTCCTAATGGAAAGGAGACGACCACTTCGTTCAGATCTTATGTAACAGTGGTTTAATGGGTGCAGGTTGTCTTTAAGAATCGAGAGTGTTTTGGAAAGGCATCTTTCATGAAAGAGTTCTTCAAGAGATGGTAGCTGTATTCGAGTGATATGCGATGCTTTTTCAATTAGTCTATTTGGTCTAAGTCTTTGAGCCAGTGAAGTTTTTTCATCTATACCGTTATTGTACAGTAGTTACGCTGATGTTGTCAATTGTAGTCAAACTGAATTTCCATTTCATTGGATCAATAAAATTATCTTATCTTATCTTATCTTAGAATGCGGTTCTCCATGGGAGTCCACCCAGTTCATTATATTAAACACATGTATTCATAATTAGCTAAATGAAATGCGTGATTAGCTAAAAGAAATGCATGATTAGCTAAAAGAAATGCATGATTAGCTAAAACAAATGCATCATTAGCTAAAAGAAATGCATGATTAGCTAAAACAAATGCATGATTAGCTAAAACAAATGCATGATTAGCTAAAACATGCATGATTAGCTAAAAAATGCATGATTAGCTAACAGAAATGCATGATTAGCTAAAAGAAATGCATGATTAGCTAAAAGAAATGCATGCTTAGCTAAAAGAAATGCGTGATTAGCTAAAAGAAATGCATGCTTAGCTAAAAGAAATGCGTGATTAGCTAAAAGAAATGCATGCTTAGCTAAAAGAAATGCGTGATTAGCTAAAAGAAATGCATGCTTAGCTAAAAGAAATGCGTGATTAGCTAAAAGAAATGCATGCTTAGCTAAAAGAAATGCGTGATTAGCTAAAAGAAATGCATGATTAGCTAAAAGAAATGCATGATTAGCTAAAAGAAATGCGTGATTAGCTAAAAGAAATGCTTGCTTAGCTAAAAGAAATGCGTGATTAGCTAAAAGAAATGCATGATTAGCTAAAAGAAATGCATGATTAGCTAAAACAAATGCATGATTAGCTAAAACAAATGCATGATGTAAAATGTAAGAAAGAGCAAATAAACTTGTAACGACTACTATGAGGTTGATGGTGAAATACATGTCACCCGATGAAGATTCGATTGTGTATATCATGGTAATGTAAGATCAAGTTATGAGGTCTGAAGTGACGTAAGGTATTCGCGAGGAAACGGTCGTAAATAGAAACGCTTAGGCCGAATGAGTCGTAAAACAAGAGTGCCGTAGGGGTGCCCAAGAAGTACAAGAGTAGGCCAATTGTACTGTTTGGGGCTCTAAAAGAGCCCCCACTACGTTGGTAAAAATCCACAGTCTGTTCCTGAAGAGGTCATTTCACGAAAGGTAAGTATGGTACCATGAAAGGAAATGGAGGTAGTCCCCAGTGTGCTCGGTCTTCGGGCAAGCTTCTAGACCATGCGTTCAAATCACTGGAAAGAGTCGTGTGGTACATAGACACCAACTTGCGTCTCCTCCAGATAAAAGGATCTGTTCAGCCATCCAGGCAGCTCCTTGTTCTTATTTTTTAGACTAGATTTTGAAGAGCCTTCGCCTCAACTCTTTCGACAGTTTGAAGAGTCTTTGCCTCAACTCTACCGACATTTTCAAATGGTAAGGAAAACAGACTCAGAAAACCTGCATAGATTTATAAACAAAGACGTCCTTGCACCTCCCCCCTCCCCTCCGAATCGGGTCGCGTAGTAAAAAGACAACATAAAAACATAAAACTCCGAACCCTGAATCTAAAACCTTGATCCGAATAACCAAATTTGAACCGACATTTACAAATGCATACAGTTCTCTATCAGAAAGTTATTTTACAAATATTATATAAAAGATAGTTTATAATACCATTCACTTTCTTTTAGAATAAGAATGTAGAAAGGTCAGAACTCTTACAGAATGAAACACTTGGCCAGATTTTTCTGCTTGTTTTCGGCTCTTGTGGGGCAAATAGGTGAGTTACCCTTTCATCCCAATACAATTTCATTTCGAATGGAGCCTAGTTTGTTAATGATTATATAAAGAAAGATCACAGCACTAGCTCATGTGTTCCAGAAGCCAACGAGTATCCAATCTAACGAATTGGTCAAACTGGCATTTGCTCTGATCTTATGTATCATTAGAATCGTAACATTTCTAGGCAGCACTAAATGTTGATTGTATATTAAGTTATTCCCTGGACTTGGGTTTCATCATCATCATCATCACTCGTTTGAGTTCCTCATGGAACTTAGGGCCTCGACAAAAACACGCCACTCTCCACGGTCTCTTGCTAGTTTTTTTTATGGTTTCCCAGCTCTTTCCGGTCTTCTCTGCTTCTTGAAGTACACTGCGTCGCCATGTTCTTTTTGGTCTTCCTCTGCGTCTTGTTCCCTGGGGGTTCCACTCTAAGGCTGCCTTGCTCTGTTGCTGGTATCTTTTCTAAAGGTGTGACCAATCCATCTCCACTTCCTCTCTAAGATCTGCACTTCTATATTTTTCTGTCCACTCATCTCCCACAGTTTGGTGTTTTCTACTTTGTCATACCAGTGTATTTTTTGGATATTTCTCAGGCATCTGTTGATGAAGGTCTGTATTTTTTTTGTTGTGGCTTCAGTTGTTCTCCATTTTTCAGAACCATACAGTAGGACAGCCTTGACATTAGAATTAAAGATTTTTAGTTTAGTCTTGTTTGAGATGTAAGGAGATTTCCAGGCTGGTTTTAGCTGTGTAAATGTCTGACGCGCTAGGTTTACACGGCTTTGAATGTCTTCATCTGTTCCACCTGACTACACTCCCAAGGTATATAAAATTTTCTACTTGGTCTATTGTCTGAGAATCCAGTACTATGTCTCCAATTTGTTTATTGTTTACTTTAAGTACTTTAGTTCTTTGGTGGTTTATTTTGACGCCTACTCTTTTTCCTACTTCGCTTAAAGCTGTGACCTTTTCTTGCGTATCCTGTAGTCTGTGTGATAATAGGGCTATGTCATCAGCGAATTCCAGATCTTCCAGCTTTTGTGTGAGAGTCCATTGGATTCCTTTCCCTGCGTTAGAGTAGGCTTCTTTTGTGACCCAATCCAAAACTAGAAAGAACCTGAGAGGTGAAAGAAGACATGCTATAATCGATGTAAAGAAGAAAAACAATGGAAGGAAATATTGTACGGACTGTTTCTATAAAAGCAGAATATTGGACATTTTGTGACCACGCTAACAACGAGTCTTTAATGAATAAAGAATTTCCCATGAGATGATGGAAATGTTATGTAGATAAACCCATAACTGAAAGTACATCTGTCATGTTAAAACGTTTATTCATGTTTTAGCAAACGACGTGAAAGATATGTCTGTACGCACCCACCCTAGTGACGCCACTGTTCCAACGCAAACTCCAAAGCTAATTTTTTTTCAACATATCGATATTTTAGCTGTGGCGTAGCTAGGTGGGGAGAAAGAGGGGGAGGGGTCCAAGTGAGTGTCCGGAATTTGTTTTTATATCAAATATTACGCCATTATCTCATGTCATGATGTCGAATGTCAAAATGCAGGGAGGTTAAGCCCCACAAGCCCCCCCCCAATTCTCTAGCTACACCACTGTAGTTCAGCTATCTATTTTTTTAAAATACAAACTTAAATTGTTTAATTATCAAAGATTCATACGATTTTGTACATACATTTTGAGTGTCTTAGGTTTAGCTAAAAAGATATTATGTTTTCTCTTCCAGGGTATGCCAGTCAAGGACCTATTGATTTAGTCTTTGTCGTAGATGGGTCCAAAGAGTTAGAATTGTATTTTCCGCTTGCTATAAAATCAGTCGGTGAATGTAAGTACGTTATTTTAATTACTTTCATTATTTTTATTATATTATCTTTCATGTGTTATCATTATTTTAAGTCCAGTAGCAATCAATTAATACCATAAGGGATCCTTGAAAATAAATACAAGATTAAACAAGATTATCTTAAAGAGAGTTTATGTTGTCACAAACTCAGAGGCGCCCCCCCCCCCAACTAATCTGCTTATAGATATCAAATATTAAAGCCAGTTATTTTTCTTTAAAGTAATATCATAAAGTAAGGACAACATAGTTCTAGATCTTTTAATAGCGAAAATGAGATTGTAAAAAAATACGCGGATAGGTATATACAATTGGTTTACTTAAGTTTTACAAAAGAATACTGATAATGGAACTTGTCGAGCTTAATAAGAAATTTAAAATATAATTTAGAAGAACGATTACAAACAATCGATTTGTGTTAATTTAAATATACCCTAACAAGGAATACGATTTGTATTTGAGTATAGGGTATTTATACATAAATGTATGTATGTAGAGATATCGTGTACACAATTACAAGCACCTCGTGAAAGACAGCTGACCTTGTGAATCTGAAACGAAGCATTTAGCCGAGACTGGAGTCAATGTAGTTTTATTAATGAAATTATTTCAAATGACTTCAAAAAGGGGGGGGGGGGAGCTTTCCACTACGTCACAGGGCTTAGTTCAACTAAAAAAGGTTTTTATAAACATGAGAGAGATGGCGAGGGTTAATAAAAGTCACGAGTTCTTATATAAATTGCGCCAATGTAATAGAAACACACACACACACACACACACATATTAATATATATATATTAGATCAGTATTGTCCAGACTTGAATTTCAAACTTGAATTAATCCTGCCGTTGTCTATCTATCTATCTATCTATCTATCTATCTATCTATCTATCTATCTATCTATCTATCTATCTATCTATCTATCTATCTATCTATCTATCTATCTATCTATCTATCTATCTATCTCTATATATACAAATATACAAGTATACACATACACACACACACACACATATATATATATATATATATATATATATATATATATATATATATATATATATATATATATGTATATATATATTTCAAGATATGGCTGAAATCAACATTGGACCCAATAAGACTCATGTAGGTGTTGTACTGTATAGTACAGACGTGAGTGACTTTGTGCCACTGATGTCAGATGCCGAAGTCTTGAAAACAAGTAGGTTGTTTGTAAAATGATTAGTTCTATGACGTAATCTATTTCATTGTCTGTCCTCGACGACTTCATTAGCTGTATACAAGTGATCAAATATTTAAGGAATATATAGTTTCGTGTAGTCCGTCCGTTCGTCCGTTCGACCTGTTTTAGAAATAATAATAGATATTGAAAATTTGATGTCCTGTTATTTTAGAACTCTGAAAGTTCTAATGCAACGGTTACATTTTTGTTTTCTATAAGCGAAATTTTTTTTTTTTGACATTGACTAAGAAGCAATATTTTTTTCATAAATATACACCATGTTTACAACTATTCTCTATTTACATAAAAAAAACACGGGGTAATATTCAATCAGGGAAACTCGACAGTTACATATTATAACACATTTTTGCAAATAGTTTTAGAAGTTTTGTCCAAAAAAAAATATTAAAAAAAAAAATTTTTAAATTAATTACTTTTCGTCATAATAGCTACTCACATTTTAAACAAAATTTTTATTTTTTTTTTCAAAATAAAAAAAAAATATAGTTAGTATGCATTTAAGTCGAATCTAATTTAAAGCCAAATATAATAAGTAGTGTTTCATATTAGAATAGTGCAGCGCTATACATAGAAGCAATTACATAATATAAACGTTAAGGGAAATGTTCCGTTCATTGATAAAATATGAATATAAACAATATAATAATAACATTAATAATCTCCGTATGGTATGCTATGCAGTCGTTAGTCGAACTATCAATATAGTAGTGTGTGGTTGTTATGAATCCACACATTTCTCTTCTTTTAGTCTATATACGGAGATAATGTAGCTTGTTGATAGTTTGTAGTTCATAGTTTCTGATATTCTTTCTGAAAATATTTCAACCTGCCTGAGCGGACCACTTCGAAGGCCTACAATTTTGAATTTGCATTTCCACACAAACTCTCTTTGTAAACTTGTTTTTTTGTTTTGTTTAAATTCTGCATTTTGAAAAGTGCAATTTTTTTTTCTACTTGGGTGTCAGTCAACCTGCACCCTACGAAACTCACTAGTGATGTCAGAGTATATAAGAATTTAGGGAAATATTTCTGGCATAAATATCAGGAATCAACATATCAACTTTCGGATATTACGTCACGGTTAAAGGGGGGAGGGCGGTATACACATTTGTTACGATACAAGGGGGAGGGGGTGTGAAGCTTTGTGACGTAATAAAAATTATTTAAAAGAAACAACAACACTTTAAAAAAAAACTTTTTTTTTTTATTTTTAATTATCGTGTTTATGTTTGTTATGTTATCAAAGCACCTTGAGACTACATCATTTTGTGTTAATATACACAGTGGTCCCTTGGCTTCCGCGGGTCCGACTTCACTTACCTCGGTGTTGGGGAAAGAATTTCGTTGTGCTTGTGTTTCTCGTGGAGAATGAGTGTCCCTCTTTAATAAACTTACGCCCCTGTCCCGTACCTGCCCAGTGGTTGAATGGGTCAGCCTAGCCGTGACTTCCGTGAACCCTATGTCGAAGGTGCGCGGCCTAGCATGGGTGACGTGATGTCAGGACTGTAGAACGACTGTAGAACGACCAGGCCTGTTGATGTGGGAAGTGAGATAGTGACTTAGTGTTGAAGTACGTGCCGTAGACTGATAGTAAGTGGAGCTAGACGAGTTGAATTCTTTGATTAGAAGTTTATTCTTCAACAGCAATTACACACAGGTTTTAAAAAAAAAACAACACATTTTCCGACAGGTTTTTTATTTGACGGCCGCCCGATGCCTATGTACAGTTCTGGAAAACAAAAACCTGAATACGTCATGGATGCAGGGGCGTAACTAGGGATTTAGGGGCCCGGGGGGATTTTAAAATTCTCCCCCCTCCCCCCCCCCCATTAGGTACGCCACTGCATGGATGCGTGGCTAGAAATGGAGACGTTTCCAATCTCTACCAGGATGAACAATGTAATTTGGGAACATGATAACTAATAAATAAGTCTTTTTGTAAAATTCGAATTTTCTTGTTATGTTACTTTACATGTGTGTGTGTGTGTGTGGGGGGGGGGGTTCGGATTTGCATTAAGAGGAGGGGGGGGGGGATACAACAACGTGAATAATTTTTTTTAGTGTTATGGAATCTCCGGACGTTCGCGTATGTCTAGTACGAAATGTTTTCCAGAGAAGATAAGTCTCCAATTGTTGACACAGCGTTTCATTGACAACATACCAGTTCAGATTTTATAAACTAAAGATTGAAATACTTAATAATCAAAATACAAAAAAAAAGGGATAAATAAACAATATGAGACTATTTTACTTAATAATATTATGATATTTTTTTTAGATCATTGTTCTTATTTTTTTTAGTCTGATATTACTGTGTTGGTTTACGTCTAAAGAAACATAAAATACTTTAATGAGTAGATATTGAAATTATCAGTGTTTCGGTATCAATACCTTCCGTGTACCTAGTAATCAATGTTGTAGTAGAAGACATTTAATTACTGCAATTTTCTATATTATGAATCTGCATAATTATGATCTGTACTATTAACCGCTTACACCGCACGGTCAGAAACGATAAACTACAGTAGTGAGGAAAAAAAAAGATAATTTCCGATAATTTGAAATGCCGCAAAAGACAAGTTCTACTGATATCAAATGATACAAAGGACAAGTTCTACTGTTATCAAATGATACAAAGGACAAGTTCTACTGATATCAAATGATACAAAGGACAAGTTCTACTGATATCAAATGATACAAAGGACAAGTTCTACTGATATCAAATGATACAAAGAACAAGTTCTACTGATATCAAATGATACAAAGAACAAGTTCTACTGATACCAAATGATACAAAGAACAAGTTCTACGGATATCAAATGATACAAAGGACAAGTTCTACGGATACCAAATTATACAAAGAACAAGTTCTACTGATAACAAATGATACAAAGGACAAGTTCTACTGATAACATATGATACAAAGGACAAGTTCTACTGATAACAAATGATACAAATGATAAGTTCTACTGATATCATATGATACAAAGGACAAGTTCTACTGATATCAAATGATACAAAGGACAAGTTCTAATGATAACAAATGATACAAAGGACAAGTTCTACTGATATCAAATGATACAAAGGACAAGTTCTACTGATAACAAATGATACAAAGGACAAGTTCTACTGACAGTTAATGAATAGAAACAACTACGTTCATATGGTAGTAAATGTTCTACAGTTTTGAATTAATCCTTCAGTATGTACAGATATGGTTGGATATGTTGGGTTTTGTCCCCTAGAATAATTGAACACGTTATTTCTCACACACCTATTCTCGGATCAAGTTGAAACTTAAAAAAAAAGATGTTTATTGTACCTAAAAATATACAATAAAAAAATTAACCAATTATTCAATTTTTTATTGATAATTAATTATGTTGATTGATATCTCAAAAGAGACATAAGCTCTGTATTATTGAGAGATATAGTTAGGATTAGATATGGACTGTGAAGACAGTGGCGTAGCTAGGGTGGTGGGAGCCCTTAATGAGTGTTTTTTACCTTAAAAAATAAATATGACGCAAAATGCAGGGGCCCCCAAAGAGGTCAAGCCCTCCGGGCCCCCAAACGATGGAAAATTCTTAGCTAAGCCCCTGTGTGAAGATCTATCCGCTGAGTGAAGATAATCGATCTCAACAAAATAACGCATAAATATTTCTTTCTTTCTGCCTATAGTGCCATGAAGGGGATTCATTTAATCAAGGATATTTCTTGTCTCATGTATGTCTCCGCTCCATTCCTTCTTTAATAACATTAACCTCCCTTTTAATTTTTTTTATTATAAGATCGTCTGCAGATATCCATTGGTACATCTCTCTCTCTCTCTCTCTCTCTCTCTCACCCTGTGGTCCGTATTAGAGCTGTTACAAACGTGTGTAGTCCAGTGACCCAGTGAGGGCGTATGTCACTGTTGGGATTAGGTTTCTATTTACACACGTTCTCAGTCAATGTGCCTTGAAGGAACCTGTAACATAGCAGTGCTCCTTGATTCACTACTGTCAACTCTGTCAAGTGTAAAATAAAGAAATTGTAGATTTTTTTTCATCTTGTCAGTTTGATCGTCTTAAGAGCTGAGCCGAAGGCTCTTCGAACTCTAAGTTTGAAAAAAAACCTGTTTGGACGCCAAACAGTAAAAAAAAAAAAAAAAAACCGGTGGGAACACAGTTCTGTTTGGGAGACACTCGAGTCAATGCCTATGTAAAGCATTGATGTTTCCGGTGCATTTGGCCCCCAACGCATGCTTGGCTGCACATGGCCGAAGGCCGAGGACACCGGGAGCCTCCGCCATTTTCCTTCGTTGTACAGAGCATGGATTGGTGATAGGTTTGTGGGGACTTTTTTGCAACCCCGCCCATGCAAGAGGTGGACTCTCGTCTACCCATGGGCATCCCCACGGGAGTTATGTTTCGCCATTCATTTAGCCTAGTTGTCCCTTCAAGTAACCGTTTCCACCCGGGTGCCACGATGAGGCCGAACAGCGTACCTGGGTTCATCTTGTCCTACGACCACGATAGCACACACCTTTGTATTCAATAAAGTATACACCCTTTATATTACAAATTCTATATGTACTTTACTTGTCTAGTACAAATTTCAGCTGTAGCACCCATCAAATCATACTCAGACGAAGCTGACATTTTTTCTAACAAAACACGAATCAATAAATAAATGGCGGAGATGAATTAATTTTGGTTGATTCCGGAAAAGGGAAAATAAACCTTACAGTATTGAGATGCATGACTGTAAATAGGAAGTTCTCTACCTTAGATAAACCCCTTTTTTTATTTTCCTTGTTGAACGTTGAATCAGGAGTTGGTTATGGCAGTAAGTTAAAAAGCATTCACTACATATAGTATATAAAGCTAGTCACGTGAACCCAATATCGAACAAAGAAATAGAGAAGAGAATATTCTACAATGAAAAGCGTCAGGTTCGAAGCTCATATGATGAGCAGCAGGAAACAAAACTCTACATTCCACTAGCTGTACCTGATGGGTTAAATTCTCCTTAGCTGCCTCGACTTTCTACATAAGTCAGAATAAAGGTTTCCTCTCTCTCTTTCTCTGTGTGATGGTTGTAGCTTATTATGAGTAGATTTAAATGCTGAAGACACTGTGCAAATTTCATTTCAAAATATTAATCGGAATCATTAATAATTTGTCATGTGTATTTTTTAAAATTTTAGACCATTTTATCCAATTTTTGTGAAAAAAAACAACAACACATTTTTTTAAATTAAACTAAAAATTAAAAAAATATATTTTTCTTATCATTAAATGCTCCATTCAAACACATAGGCACTTATATAGCGACAGATTTGTTTATATTTCGGTTTGGGGGTTTAATCTGCACCCTGTACAGCAGTGCTGAACAACTGAAGAGAACAGCACACTATTTTTTCCTTGGCACAGTCTGCAAAAGAGCTGACAGCTCAGCAGCAAAAATCTGGCCAGAAGAAGAAGAAGGGGTTTAATCTGCCCATAAATAATAATAACCCTGGGACATTATGTGACAGTTTAACTCATGGTGGACTTCTGGGTTCGTCAAATAAATAGTTGTATTTCAGATTTAAAATACAATGTTTAGAGGAATATTTATGCATATACCTACATTCTGAACACTTTTACGGTAACTATAATAGTGTGACTACCTCATTAGAGTGTTAGTTTAATTACAGTATGGTGAGGGGAAAATAGACACTACAGTTGTGAGAATTATATTCTGTATCGGTTGTCGTTTTTATGTTTACATGTGCGTGTAACTTGTCTGTAAGAATGTGTTCACGAAATGTGTGTTGTGTAGTCATTCAGTGTATTAAAGCCATACTAAGCGGACATGGTTACAAACAAACAAACAAACAATCCGGACTACAAATTGTTTGCCATATGGTGGGCATCAATCATACCTGTCCTCGAAAGCATTGTTTCATAATCCTTGTTTGTAAAATGTTTTACATGTTTCGGATATTCCTTTCGAGTTGAAGATAATTTACTTCCTTGTCCAAACCTCCCGCTGGACGACGGGGGATGGGGGCGGGCAGGGTTTGAACCCGGGACCATCGATAAGTCCGAACGACAGTCCAGCGTGCAAACTGCACGACCGGGCAGCCATAATGTATCGAAATAGTTAGCTATATGAATAATGTATTAGATGTTAGGCTTTATAACTAAAGAAATAAAGTATAACACTTAATAAGGGGAATCTCTTTAAGTGAAAAAACAATTCCTGCCACTATATACATTGACATGTAGTTGTACTACTTGACATTCACATTCAAGGCATCAACGAACATTTTGTTTATGATTTAGTTTCACCCCTCGCCATTTTCTCAGCCATATGGACTTCAATTTACAAATACAGCTCTTCATCCTCCATTCATTAACTGGGAGGCGTTGTGGCTGAGTGGTAAAGTGGTTGGCTACTGAACCGGAGTTCAGGGTTCGAATCCTGATGAAGACTGGGAATTTTAATTTCGGGATCTTTGGGAGCCGCTGAGTCCACCCAGCTCTAATGGGTACCTGACATTAGTTGTGGAAAAGTAAAGGCGGTTGGTCTGAAAGGGAACTTTTGATTATTTAAATGAAATATTTAACTGCCCACCTCGCAAGGGGAAGACTGTAACGGTTACCTGACTAGAGTTAAGAGAAAGTAAAGGCCGGCGGTCGTTGTTCTCGTCACATGACACCCTGCACGTTAACCATTGACCAAAAAAAAAACAACAACAAATGAACTTAACATCAACTGCCCTATAAATCGCAAGATCTGAAAGGAAAAAAAAACTATACTTTACTCACCACCAACAACAACAACAGCAACAGCAACAGCAGCAACAACAACAACAGCAACAACAACAACAGCAACAGCAACAACAACAACACTGCTTTATCAATGACTTGGAAACCTAGTTTGTCTGTCTGCATCTGCATCTTTCAATTTAAGTCTATATTTTTGGTCGCCTTGGCATTAGTGTTTCTTGTGGCGTTGAGCGTAAATGCTGTCATCATAAGGTTTGTAAGGTGGCTTGTAAGGAAACATTACTATTTTTACTCCTTTTTTTTTTTTGCACATCATTCCAGCAATAGTTTCTTTTTATCTTCATTATTTTCTGCTTCTTCTTTTTCAATTATTTTTAACTTTGGTTCCAATTAACGCATTGCTAATCTGCTCAAGATAATTAATGTGTTATATGAAGGGTTTCATAGTGGGACCAACTCAAGGTCATGGGACCAAACCAATAAGAATTTCTATGTGACTGGACTTGTCATAAATAGAACACTAGCCGCTCATTACCCGCGGCCTGCGGACCTTAGTTTGTGTATTACTAATCTAGTGGATTGGATTTAGATCTATGTCAAACTTAACTAATGTTCCTTTCAAGTTTTTCTCTTTCGCCACGAAAATTAAAGTAGTTGTGCGAAAATGGGTTTACCCGTTAAGCCGATACATTAAAAATTAAAAACGAAAGAAGCACGAAAAGAATAGGATATAAAGTACAATTAAAACGGGTTTACCCGATTTGTTAAATGAATGGGATTTTTTTTTAGTACGTCAGGACTTCCAACTTCACAGATATAAGGAACGATTTTATGTAAAAATGTTTCGAAATACAAATTTGAAACTTGATTTTATTAAATAATGAATTCAATAGACTATATTTTGTATTTTCATGTGTTAAAGTAAAAAACAATCTGTGCTAAAGTGTAGTTCTTAAAATTAGATCTAGATCTGGATCCTTTCTCGTGTAAACATGGTCAACATGGCCAAGATCCATGAAATAGCAATACTTTCATAGAGTTAGGCAACTTTTTTTTGAGGATCTAAAGTATGTTTGAGGGCTACTATAAATACGTCACGGTTCCAGTTAGTACCCAAAGAAAAGTTTTATCAACATTGGTCAAACGGTTTTAATTTCTATTCGTAAGATACATACATACGCCTTACTTTATAGGCCTAGTCTAGAAGATTGTTGTTGGTCCCTTGATAGATTTATCTGAATATATTCAACTATATTTAAACCGAAATCGATCACAATAAAAAAAAGGCCATTACTTTTCTTGTTTATCGTTTAATATTTCGACAACTACAAGCACTATATTGGGATGTAGGGTATTTATTGTGATTTTTTTTAGATCAGTATTAGACTTTAACTTGAAGTGTATAATATTATATTTTAAATCAAGTCACTCAATGTGTTGCTTTTTAAAAGAATATTATAATTATATTAATATATTATTATAATTATCTTCTTAATTTACTGGTATTCATGAGGTCCTTTCGGTGGAACTACTGGCCCAATTGGTACCGGCCCACAAGGCATTCTCCCAAATACCCATATTGTCATATATATCTAGTGCTGCGTAGCCACGGTAAATACTGCATTCCTCATTAATCTTCAGACTCGAAGACAAGTCTTACTATTTGTAATCGTTTGATAAGTTCATAGCATCAAAGGTTTCTATTAAAAGACAGCAATGAAAATTTGTTTTGCTCTGTGTTACAGGAGTTTTTGACTTTACATTTCCTGGGCAGATGAGGGCCACCGATGTAGGCATAAGAAAGGCAGTGGACATTTTGACCAAGGAGAAACGTAATGTTTCTCAGAAGATGATATTAATCTCATCTGGGAAGTCGGACAACAGGTAGATAACAATGTGGGGCATGAATCTATCTGTTAATTGATAAAAAAAAATTAATTTTGATTGGGTATATGGACTACAATGTTTCCCAAAACAATTTTCCTGAACTGAACACTTCGAGTATTCTGAGCATTAGGCAGAACACATTGCTTTTTATATGGAGAGGTTAATTCACGAGGTAGCCGAAAGTAAAGTTCCCCTTTCAGATAATGCGAGGTTCAGAGCAGATGATGTAAAGATTATGTTTCTGTGGCCCACGTTAATAAATGTGTCATGTGGACAGAAGAACGACCAACTCTCTTTACTTTTCCCAATTAGAGCTGGGTGGACTCAAAGGCGCCCAAAGATTCTGACATTAAAAAATCCCAGTCTTCAGTAGGATTCGAACCCAGGACCCTCCCCCTGTTCGGAAGCCAAGCGGTTTATCGCTCAGCCACTGCTCCCCAAAATGTAGTTAAATATTATTATTATTATTATAGCTTTTATATAGCGCTACTTTCATGCTTATAGCATGCTCAGAGCGCTATGGTCCAATCTCATTTGTGGACCAGTGTGGGGGGGGGGGGGAGTATCTAGGACTTGGTTTTCCGTGCAGACTTTAGGCGCTCAGTAAACACAACTCTGCCCGAGTCTGGTGTCGAACCTCGAGCCCTTTTCTAGGTAGCCAAGCCAAGCCAAGTTCAAGCGCACTTGTCCTTTCGACCACGCTTGTAACTATACTGAATATCTAATTAGACCTAGCTGTCCCTGTATCTAGCTATCCCTGAATCTCAATGTCAAATGTTTTGTAAAATGCTTTACATGTTTCGGATGTTCCTTCAGAGTTGAAGCTAATCAACTTTCTTATCCGAGCCTCAAGCAGGACGACGAAGGTAGACTGTGAGCATGAGCAGGGTTTGAACCAGGAATCATCGACACAAACGCATGACAATCCAGCGCATACCTCACGACCAGGCAGCCATGCCAATCACTAGTTAAAACTACAAACTACCTGCCTCATTAGATTTAGCTAGCACTTTGTCAAAGATCATGTCGCCTTATTGTTTGATGTGTCCTATTAACCTACACCTCCAAAAGTGTTTTTTCTTTCTAGATTGAAAACCAAACTGGAATCTGAGCTTGCACAAGCCAAAGGCGTCGACATTTGGGGTCTCGGAATTTTTCCGTATTTGAGCATGACTGAATTGGAATCTTTAACAACCAACGGACCGAAACAGGTTTGCAATAAATCTATAAGATAGTATAACAATTATATTTTTAAAAATTTATACATAAAAATGTGTATTTCTAATTATATAAATATACGGCAATCAAAAAAATTATTATTTTTTCATTAAGAGAAAACAAATGAAGCGTATTGAGGCCTTTATAACTTCTTATTTATCACTTTATTATAGACACATGTTGAGGTCCTATGGTAACATCAGTCCCAGTCACCAAGTTCCGTGGTTACGGAGCCCCGTGCGCCCAGCGTTTTCCAGTGATCTGCGCTTCAGTAATTCATTCTCTTGTAACAGTTTTTTTTTTTGATAAAAAAAAAGTAAAGTACCCATTTCAGACCCTGCAATCGGCAAGGCAGATGATACAGGTCAACTGTATCTATTGTAGATGGTTAACGAGGGCGTCATGTGGCCAGTGCAACTACCACCGCATTTACTTTACCAAACGAATGTCCGGTTGGTTGGTCTCAGAGGCATCATAAAATCCCAAAATTGAAAATCCATGTCTTCTTCGAGATTTGAACCAAGAACCTCTCGGTTTGGAAGCCAAGTGCTTTACGACTCAGCCATCAAGCCTCTTGGAGTTTACAACGCACACTAACTAATGTTAAGAAGAGCGCATTTCAAAGGTGCAGGTCAAATTAACGATAAAGAAGAAAGCCAGATTGGCCAATACTATTGTGTGAAGGAACATTTGTGGTTGATGGTCGTTGACTTGTAGCAGTTGGTAGACAACTAAACACCGCTGTAGGAGTACTATACAGAAGTTGTAGAACTTGAAATACCTGGAGTAAACGTCTTTTCAAAACAAAACTAAATACAACTTTTATCAAAATATAGACCAATTCAACTTGAGATGAAAGATGACGCTTACTATAAGCTATCCCGACAAGACCAACGTCTAATCTTTCGACTCAGGACCGGACACAACAGAATGCGACAACACATGTTCCGGAAGCTCAAAATTGGAACCAGCGAAATCTGCCCATGTGGAGTATCACCAGAAAATGCCGACCACGTCCTCCAAAACTGCTCTCATTACCAAGAGGCCCGTATAAGACATTGGCCCCAAATCACCCCAATAGAAAGAAAACTATATGGAGAGTTCACTGATTTGGAAACCACTGCGCAGTTCATCTCATGTATTGGTCTAGTCATATGAACACTCCAACATAACAATGAGAACGATGAAGAAGAAGAAGAACTTGAGATGTAACAAATCTAACTCACAATAAAAAAAAAAACACGTCTTTACACTCTGGCGTTCTGGAGTCGTCTGTCGAACTTAACACAGCTTACGACATCGCTTTCATCATTGTACAAAACTAACGTTTATATAATGCTCTCTCTCTCTCTCTCTCTCTCTCTAACTAACAATAAATACTCCCTAACTATATTACCTAGGAAACACACCTACACACATACTCCATAACAGGTCAAACAACATAACAACATTCGGGGTATAAACAGCGCACATACGTTTCTAATGGGCCAAGTGCGTGATCGTCGAAAAATCTTTGTGTTAAGAAGGTCTCTCTTGTTAGGGGCATTACTTTTTTTGTCACACAAAAGTCGAACAGATAAGGAGGTAGGCCTACACTACATGTGACAAATTCGACATAAGAAAAGAGGAATTGAATCACGTCAGCGGAGATGTTTTGAAATATCTTTAAAAAAAAACCAAATGAGCCGACGCCTCTCTCGAAAACTGTAAAAAGGTTTCAACTGAAAGGAAGAAACGTCTCCTACTTACAGTATTTTTATTTTTCCAAACATTAGTAATCATTTTATTATACTTGGTTAATATTCATAACTGCAATGATTAATAATAAATTAGTCCCAGTTGGAAGCCTCTCAGTAGGACGTCACCCCCAACAGTTTAAGAAACGCTGTTTTACTTTTGAAGCAAATTCATAAATATCAAAAGGTGTTTTTTTAGGCGCATAGTTGTTATCCGAATAAGAAATAATTGATAATCGCCTTTATAGTTGTCAAACAGTTTGCTAATTTTTGGTATTCTTTTCAGCACTGTGCAATTAAGTTTTGTATTCCTATTAAGCTGGTAACAGTCCATTTTCATAAGGCGTTCTGACATTGCTAATTCTATTTATTTATTCCTTTATTTTGTCGAACGGAAAGGGGGGGGGGCAAGGGTTCCGATCTAAAAGTAAAGTTCCTCCTTTCACACCTTGTGGTCTATAGGGCAGATGATGTAAATGTCAACTGTTTCTGTGGCCTACGGTTAACGAGGGTGTCATGTGGCCAGCACAACGACTAACCGCCTTTACTTTTCCTTAACTAATGTCAGGTACCCATTAGAGCTGGGTGGACTCAGAGGTGCCCAGTCTTCACCAGGATTTGAGCCCGGGACATTCGGTTCGGATGCCAAGCGCTTTACCGCTCTGCCACCAGGTTCCGTTATAGGACCCCCATATTTCTTCATATCGCTTGCTCTTCATTTTCCCCTGTTTAGCTTCTCTTTTAAAATAATTTGTACGTATGTTAACTTTTGTTATTTTCTATATAAAACTAACAGGCTTTTGAAATTGAAAATGTACGAGAATTCTTTGGAGCCTTTACACAGCTAACAACAGGAGAAACTGACAACGTGTGTAAGATCTGAGACTCTTATTACTTTCGATTTATTTGAATTTAAAGGAAATACAGGGTTGTTTGATACCAAATTAAATGCTTTACTTTAATAAACATTTTAACTGGCAAGTTTGACTTTGAAAGCCAGGTTTTTTTTAAATTTATTTTTAAAATCATTTCAAGCAAACATGAACTAAAAATATAATTTAAAAAAATTACTTTTGTGTGTGTCTGTGATCAAGCTTTTAATTGTAATCTAAAAGAAGCAGAGGCGTGCTCTATTTTTGAAATTTGAAGCTCCTCGCATTAAAGTCCAGTTTTATTGATAGCAGTCAAAAGATTTACTACCCATGTTCCTCAAACGTAACCAGTGAAGCATGAACCAAATAAAAACAAAACTCGTTTTCCTCCTTTTTTATCAGCTGAGGTCTGGGAAATACTCTGTGAAGTCCGGAGGGGGGTTGTTTTTCACAAAGCTTATATCAACTCGGTCTGTCTGTCTGTCTGTCTGTCTGTCTGGCTGGTTAAAGGGTTGCACACATCATTTCTCACACACAATCTCGGATCAAGCTGAAATTTTGTGTAATTATTTCTTTTACCTGACAACACAAGAATCTATTCAATTAGTTAATTAACTATTCGTAATTAATTATTTTGTTTGGTATCACAAGATAAAGAAATTATACTTGGGGATGGAGCCATTAGTTCAAATTCAGGTCGTCCCCCCCTTTTTTTTAATGCTTTTAAAAAGGTATTAGGGTAAAATCCCCCTCTTCCATTTCTCCCAACTGGTCCAGACAAGGGAGAGGATCATAAAGTATTGAGAAAGCAAAAAGCATGAAATAGCGCTAAACAAAAAAAAAATGGTAAAAAATATTTCTAATATCATAGATTTATTGTTGCTAGTCTAGATCTGTTTACACATTTAATAACACGATATGATACAATTAGACTTTATGTATGTTGTTTTTTTTTCAAAGTATTATTTATGCTTTTCTTTTTTTTTTTTTTAATTTAATGAAATAGAAACGAAGCAGGCCTAGATATATATATATATAACATTACTTTGTATGTTTTTCTTTTACATAAATATTTTCACGTTTGGAATTAAAATTTACGTAATAAAAGCTGTTTAGAGTAATTCCGTTGGATCTGTTGATGTTTGTTGTTGTTGTCGATGTTGTTGCTGTTTCTTCTAGTCTGTGGTTTGTTGATGTTTGTTGTTGTTGTCGATGTTGTTGCTGTTTCTTCTAGTCTGTGGTTTGTTCTTGTTTGTTGTTGTTGTCGATGTTGTTGCTGTTTCTTCTAGTCTGTGGTTTGTTGATGTTTGTTGTTGTTGTCGATGTTGTTGCTGTTTCTTCTAGTCTGTGGTTTGTTAATGTTTGTTGTTGTTGTCGATGTTGTTGCTGTTTCTTCTAGTCTGTGGTTTGTTGATGTTTGTTGTTGTTGTCGATGTTGTTGCTGTTTCTTCTAGTCTGTGGTTTGTTGATGTTTGTTGTCGTTGTTATTATTGTTTTCGTTGCTGCTGCTGCTTTTGTTTTTGCTGTTGTTATCATTTTTGCGAAAAAAAAGCATTTCGCAGATAACTTGTATTTTTACAAAGCTTATATCAACTCTGTCTGTCTGTCTTTCTGTCTGCCTGTCTATAAGCTTTTCTTTGTGTTAAGTAAGGCGGCTTGTGTAAAGTGACACGCTTTGGGCTATTTAATTGCTAAGTAAGAGGTCTTATCTTAAAGAAAGACGTCTTGTGCTGAATAAGACGTCTTGTGTTAAGTAAGATGTCTCGTGTCGTGTGGGACGTTTTATTTTAAGACGTCTTGTTAAATAAAACGCCCTGTGTTTAGTAACATGTTTCTGGCTCGTGTACTGTTTGAGACTAGACTGAAAAGGAATGTTGACACAGGCAGAAATAATAGAGTGCCGCCTATGTCGTGGGCTTAGGGTGAAGATGGCGTAATAAATGACTTACTTACTTAGACTTACTTAGACTTACTTAGACTTACTTAGACTTAGGTCCTCCCGCGCCATTCGGCGCATTGGGCGGCAAGCTGTCTCCATAATGATCTGTCACTGGCAATGTCTGAAGCCTCCTCCCACCTGGTGTCCACTGTTCTGAGGTCCTCCATGAAGGTGTGTCGCCAGGTAATACGAGGACGTCCCTGTTTGCATTTCCTCGTTTTGGCTTCCATGTTATCGCAACTCTTGGTGTGCGTAATTCATTTTGACGTAGAACATGTCCCGCAAACCTCATGCGACGCTCAGTCACAACCTCACTAAGTGTTCGACTCCCAGTTCGGCAAAGGATTTCCTGGTTTGAGACCCGATCTGTGTAACTGACTCCCAAAATCCGTCTCAGCCATCTCTGTTGAGCCACATTTAGTCTTTTCTCAATTTTGACAGATGACTTCCACGTCTCACATGCATATGTAGCAGTTGGAATGACGATTCCAACAATCGTCAATCGTAATAAATTAGGTCGACCTTTAATGATCTATCTTTGTGATGCCCTGTAAATAAAGACATGTCCTCGTTGAGTTGCCCCCCCCCCCCTGAGATTTATAACTATATATGTGTATTTATCTGTATCAATCATCAGTGACGAAAACTGAGCTAGCAGCCCTTGCCACCCCCTTCTCTGGATTGTGTGTTGTATAGTCTAATGTTGTATAGTCTAGTGTTGTATAGTCTAGTGTTGTAGAGTCTAGTGTTGTATAGTCTAGTGTTGTATAGTCTAATGTTGTACAGTCTAATGTTGTACAGTCTAATGTTGTATAGTCTAATGTTGTATAGTCTAATGTTGTATAGTCAAGTGTTGTATAGTCTAGTGTTGTATAATCTAATGTTGTATAGTCTAATGTTGTATAGTCTAATGTTGTATAGTCTAATGTTGTATAGTCTAATGTTGTACAGTCTAATGTTGTACAGTTTAATGTTGTATAGTCTAATGTTGTATAGTCTTGTGTTGTATAGTCTAATGTTGTACAGTCTAATGTTGTATAGTCTAGTGTTGTATAGTCTAATGTTGTACAGTCTAATGTTGTATAGTCTAGTGTTGTATAGTCTAGTGTTGTAGAGTCTAATGTTGTACAGTCTAATGTTGTATAGTCTAGTGTTGTAGAGTCTAGTGTTGTATAGTCTAATGTTGTACAGTCTAATGTTGTATAGTCTAATGTTGTATAGTCTAATGTTGTACAGTCTAATGTTGTACAGTCTAATGTTGTATAGTCTAATGTTGTATAGTCTAATGTTGTATAGTCAAGTGTTGTATAGTCTAGTGTTGTATAATCTAATGTTGTACAGTCTAATGTTGTATAGTCTAATGTTGTATAGTCTAATGTTGTATAGTCTAATGTTGTATAGTCTAATGTTGTACAGTCTAATGTTGTACAGTTTAATGTTGTATAGTCTAATGTTGTATAGTCTTGTGTTGTATAGTCTAATGTTGTACAGTCTAATGTTGTATAGTCTAGTGTTGTATAGTCTAATGTTGTACAGTCTAATGTTGTATAGTCTAGTGTTGTATAGTCTAGTGTTGTAGAGTCTAATGTTGTACAGTCTAATGTTGTATAGTCTAGTGTTGTAGAGTCTAGTGTTGTATAGTCTAATGTTGTACAGTCTAATGTTGTATAGTCTAATGTTGTATAGTCTAATGTTGTACAGTCTAATGTTGTACAGTCTAATGTTGTATAGTCTAATGTTGTATAGTCTAATGTTGTACAGTCTAATGTTGTACAGTCTAATGTTGTATAGTATAATGTTGTATAGTCTTGTGTTGTATAGTCTAATGTTGTACAGTCTAATGTTGTATAGTCTAGTGTTGTATAGTCTAATGTTGTATAGTCTAATGTTGTATAGTCTAATGTTGTATAGTCTAATGTTGTACAGTCTAATGTTGTACAGTCTAATGTTGTATAGTCTAATGTTGTATAGTCTTGTGTTGTATAGTCTAATGTTGTACAGTCTAATGTTGTATAGTCTAGTGTTGTATAGTCTAATGTTGTACAGTCTAATGTTGTATAGTCTAGTGTTGTATAGTCTAGTGTTGTAGAGTCTAATGTTGTACAGTCTAATGTTGTATAGTCTAGTGTTGTAGAGTCTAGTGTTGTATAGTCTAATGTTGTACAGTCTAATGTTGTACAGTCTAATGTTGTATAGTCTAATGTTGTATAGTCTAATGTTGTACAGTCTAATGTTGTACAGTCTAATGTTGTATAGTCTAATGTTGTATAGTCTAATGTTGTATAGTCTAATGTTGTATAGTCTAATGTTGTATAGTCTAGTGTTATACAGTCTAATGTTGTATAGTCTAATGTTGTATAGTCTAATGTTGTACAGCCTAATGTTGTAGAGTCTAATGTTGTAGAGTCTAATGTTGTAGAGTCTAGTGTTGTACAGTCTAATGTTGTATAGTCTAATGTTGTACAGTCTAATGTTGTATAGTCTAATGTTGTATAGTCTAATGGTGTACAGTCTAATGTTGTATTGTCTAATGTTGTACAGTCTAATGTTGTACAGTCTAATGTTGTATAGTCTAATGGTGTACAGTCTAATGTTGTACAGTCTAATGTTGTACAGTCTAATGTTGTATAGTCTAATGTTGTATAGTCTAATGTTGTAGAGTCTAGTGTTGTAGAGTCTAGTGTTGTATAGTCTAATATTGTACAGTCTAATGTTGTATAGTCTAATGTTGTATAGTCTAATGTTGTACAGTCTAATGTTGTATAGTCTAATGTTGTATTGTCTAGTGTTGTAGAGTCTAGTGTTGTATAGTCTAGTGTTGTATAGGCTAGTATTGTGTAGTCTAGTTTTGTATAGTCTAGTAGTGTGTAGTCTAATGTTGTATAGGCTAGTTTTATATAGTCTAGTGATGTAGAGTGCTGTATAGTACAGTATAGTCTAGTGGTGTATAGTCTAGTGTTGTATAGTCTAATGTTGTATAATTGTATACACTAATTTCAGATGCTCGTAAATGTATAGATCTAGATCTATAAAAAAAATAATACATGTCTTTCTAAAATGTATTAATGGCACTCAACAGATACATATCGTGAGCCAGTGGATCTAGTATTCGCTATTGATGTATCGACCAAAACTGGAGAATCAAACTTTCAACGTATTATGGCCACTGTCTTGAAATGTAAGAACTACACACCTTTCAACTTTGAATATAATTATCTATTTCAACTTAGTTATTTAAAGAGGAAAATAGTAGTAGTTTGTACAAAAACAACTACAACAACAAAAACAAAACAAAAATTTCTGGACTCTTTCTCTTATTAATTTTATTTCTCTGTCTTATTTGTAGGTCTCCAGATTCTATTCATAGGACCATCGGACACACATGTTGGAGTAGTGATATCAACATCTACCTCTTCCATCCAGCTTCAGTCAGATTACGAAACGATCTATTCCAGTTAAGTCAAAAGTTTTGTTCTGTTGATTGTGTTATAAATTATGCAAAGTTAATATAAACCCACCCCGTCTGTCTATTTGGGCGGAATCTCTTACACCTTATTTCTCACACTGCCGTTTCTCGGATCAAGCTGAAACTTTGCACACTTATTTAATGTTGATGACAAAAATAAAAAAAATCAATACGTTTATTTAATTAATTAGTCGTTATTATTATAAACTTTACTTTATATAAAAATGTTCTTAGCTTAGGGGAGATAAGCCTGTTGTAGAGAATTATTATCTTATGTTATCTTATATGTTCCAGACGTCACTTCCTACGCATTTCATGTGTCTATCTGGGTCATTTGTGAAGGATTTTAAACTATGGATTTTTTAAATGCGATTTAACGTTAGAGTTTGTTACAAATACAAATAGCTGAGTGGCTAACGTGTTGGCCTTCATCGTGGTAGCTTGAGACCTCGAGTTCGATTTAAGACTCGAGCAAATTTCTTATTGAAAAGAAGGTTGACAAGGCAGCACGGAAACCTTCTTCCCTCCAAGAGGTTCACAAAAGTGAAAAAAGTGAACTCTAGATCGTTAGTCTAGATCTAGTACAAATTAATGACATGGTTGATTCAAAATAGTTAACACAGTTTCTTTCAATATACGCTTTGTGTTTTAATAAAGTATTTTATATGTTTTAGTTGTTTTGAACTCTGTATGGATTTAAAACAGTTTGCTAACCCACTCAGTGGCGTAGCAAGGTACCCATCGGCCCGGGTTCAACATACAATGTGTTGGTACCCTCCCCCCCCTCCCCACCAACAGACAAGTTAAGTGTGTGACAAAAATTGAGCTTGTATATTTACCAAAAGACATTCCAATACAAGTAGTTTTAAATCGGCTTTATACAAGTACAAAGTATTATCCCCTAGGGCTCATGTGGACCCCTATTGTTCATAGCTGCCATGGTTGTTACGTCACATGCTGTTAGTCCATAATGGACTTGGGCCCGCTTCATTGAACCCCTTTGCACCATGGATGCTACGCCACAAGATCTCTTAAGCTGTCGTACGCACGTTCCTTATACATCCTAGGCGCTCATTAAGAACTGATTTTGACTGATTTGCAATCTGACGATTGCTGTACACGAAAACTGCAAGGTCTATCAAACCTTTGTATTTTTATCATTTTCGATATTTCCCGAAAAGGCCACAGCCTATTGAGAAATAAAATTATTTAACAAATAGAGGACTTCTGCTATATTATTTCTTTTCCCATAAGAGAACTATTTTAACAACTTGCCTAACGCAACTTGCCCTTTATACTCTGACTAAATAAAACAAGAAAAACTATAAAAAAAATATTTTTTTTTAGAAAGACAATACCTACATTTTTAATAATGAACTAATAACATGATGAAATATAGAAAAAAAAATGTTTGGTTCCAGTCAGGTATCTACACCGTCAGCTGCTTAAACGAACGATTTTACCCACTCGGCCATCGGGCAATGCTGGCTTGCTATTACGTAATTTTAACATCAAATTTTCTGTACAGTGTAAGCCGCGGTATAAACCAATATTATTAACAAGCAAATAGTTTTAAAATCCTTTTTTAAAAAAGACAAAGCTTATTTGGGGGGAAAGAACTTGGCCCTTAAAGCTATACTATATCTTTCAAATTCCCTTATTCGATATACAACAAAACAATTAATTACCAACAATTGAATAACCTATTAGCTAATGTTTAAAAATTGATTCATGTTTTGTTAGGTACAATAAATACTTGTTGTAAAGTATCAACTTGATCGGAGAATGCATGTTGTAGAAATAGTGTTAACAATTACTGAACTATACATTACACTTTTAGCAATATCCGTGAATACTGAAGGATTAATTTTCTTTGTTGGTATTTAACAGAATATTTAATCACCAGTGATTAATTGACAAAGTTGTTAATTTTTTCTTTGGATTGATGTCTCGTCTTCGACAATGAAAAATTGTGTGTGTTAAGTTTAGAATAGTTACGAGAATGGGTGTGGGAAAAATAACGTGTACACACTTTTACCAGAAAGACAGGCAGACAGACAGACAGACATAATTACAGACAGACAGGCAGAGTGAGTTGCTATAGGCTTTGTAAAAAAAACAACTTCCTGTATATTGATATTCCCCGAGCCATGAAAATCTCTAACATAAATCACCAAAAAAAGTGTTATTAAAATCCATTTTACTTTCAAAGGCGTATCAAGTTTAAAGTTATCCAACCGGGTCTTGACCACAGACACAGTTCTAGGTGCAGCAATTGATAGCGTACTTGCCACAGAGAGGCAGGTGCCTAAAATTATAATTCTGATCACCAATGGGGACTACATCAATACGTAGGTTTGAATATTTTTTTTTTATATTAGGATTTTTTTTTTCTGTTAACTTTTTTTTTCTTTTCTAACTAGATCTAACCCTAATTTATTATTTCCAATGTTTGAGGATGGTGGTCTATTGGTAGAGCTTTACTTCCGAGCCGATGAATCTCGAGTTCGAATGTCATTGAAAAGTAGAATTTTTGATTTTATGGTTCTTAAAAAAAAGTTTACCAAGCTTCAAAGTGTATATACCTTTAGTTAGGGACAATCTTGTTAACCGTTATCCAAATCACTATTAGTAAGGTCTGAAAGAGGATTTTAAATATTATATTATTAATATTATATTTAAATATTATAATCTAGTCCACTGTGGTCTACTTAAAAGTCTAGTCTAGATTCGACTGACATAGAGCTCAAAGTGAAAGTTTCGATGCGAATTTATAAGTATTCAAAGAATGTATTACTTAAAGCCCTGGTCTAATTTTTTTTATGACATCTCAAGTTTAATTGCATTTAAAAATGAAACTAATTGTCTATTTACAAGGTACACAAATGAAACTAATGGACTATTTTCAAGGTACGAAAATGAAACTCACAGTGAAGCTTCAAGAGCGAGGGACCAGAACATCACCCTCTGGGGAGTTGGCATTGGCTGCGAGTTTCTTCTTATGGAGGATTTGTGTCGCATCTCACAGGTAGACAACATTAGTTGGGGGAATTATAGACGGTTAGTTCTTATGTTGGCAACATAACATTATCGTAAACCATCGTACACCGTTGACCATAAATAATCTCCATGCACAGCAAGTTTTTGTCTGATCAAACTAGAATCAGTTTTTTCTCTGGTCACATCTGAATTAATATTTCTATCTATCTGATTACATCTGAATCATTGTTTCTATCTGATCACATCTTACTTATTAAGAAGCTAATTTTTTTCACTTTCATTGCAGGCATTGTATCTGAAAGATTTGACCACAAACCTACAGACGTTGGAGTACAACAGGACAGTGGTCACAAACGGTAGGAGAACTAAATGTGAATGAGGAGGGAGGGGGGAGGGAGGAGCACATCTATCGCCAAATACATTCCGTCTCAGTGAGCTTTTTGTTGCAGCCGTTGGATTCTATTTGTTGTACATCAAACAACACCAAGAACACATCACGAGGACACACTTAATCTTACAGACACATCACACAGCCATAATAAACCTTACAGACACACCACACAACTACAATAAACCTTACAGACACGCCACACTTCCATACTAAACTTCACAGACACATCACACAGCCATAATAAACCTTGCAGACACGCCACACAGCCATAATAAACTTTACAGACACACCACACTTCCATACTAAACTTCACAGACACATCACACAGCCATAATAAACTTTACAGACACATCATGCAGCCATAATAAACCTTACAGACACACCACACAGCCATAATAATCCTTACAGACACACCACACTTCCATACTAAACTTCACAGACACATCACACAGCCATAATAAACCTTACAGACACATCACACAACCACAATAAACCTTACAGACACACCACACTTCCATACTAAACTTCACAGACACATCACACAGCCATAATAAACCTTACAGACACATCACACAACCACAATAAACCTTACAGACACGCCACACTTCCATACTAAACTTCACAGACACATCACACAGCCATAATAAACCTTACAGACACGCCACACTTCCATACTAAACTTCACAGACACATCACACAACCACAATAAACCTTACAGACACGCCACACTTCCATACTAAACTTCACAGACACATCACACAACCACAATAAACCTTACAGACACGCCACACTTCCATACTAAACTTCACAGACACATCACACAACCACAATAAACCTTACAGACACGCCACACTTCCATACTAAACTTCACAGACACATCACACAACCACAATAAACCTTACAGACACACCACACTTCCATACTAAACTTCACAGACACATCACACAGCCATAATAAACCTTACAGACACGCCACACTTCCATACTAAACTTCACAGACACATCACACAACCACAATAAACCTTACAGACACGCCACACTTCCATACTAAACTTCACAGACACATCACACAACCACAATAAACCTTACAGACACGCCACACTTCCATACTAAACTTCACAGACACATCACACAACCACAATAAACCTTACAGACACGCCACACTTCCATACTAAACTTCACAGACACATCACACAACCACAATAAACCTTACAGACACGCCACACTTCCATACTAAACTTCACAGACACATCACACAACCACAATAAACCTTACAGACACACCACACTTCCATACTAAACTTCACAGACACATCACACAACCACAATAAACCTTACAGACACACCACACTTCCATACTAAACTTCACAGACACATCACACAACCACAATAAACCTTACAGACACGCCACACTTCCATACTAAACTTCACAGACACATCACACAACCACAATAAACCTTACAGACACACCACACTTCCATACTAAACTTCACAGACACATCACACAGCCATAATAAACCTCACAGACAAACCTCACAGAAACACCAAGCTTCACATCTTTTCTCAAAGTAATTAAAAATGTTTGTATCTTTTCCATAATAAATTGAAGTTCCAGCCTATAAACCTTTCGGTTTCATCTTTTCGTTATAATAAAATACAAAATTAATCTCAATAGGATCAACGAATGTTTCTTCTCTTAGTCTATATAAATTGCTTTTGTCTTCATTACTTCCTGTTTGTATAAACATCAAGGGAGATAAAAAGCTCAATGGAACAAATGTATTTGGGTCAAAACGTCTATCGCCTTAAAAACAAAATTCGAATAGAAATCAAACGAGACAATTTGAATTAGAAACATAATTCTTTTGTTGGTGCGTTTTGTCTGTCTGCGTCGCTGATTTTGTTTCTACCGACATGTTGATGGAGTCTACTTTTACACGGAGGATCATTCCTTGGAGGTGAGTTGTTTAACTTGCTTTTAAATCTTCACCATATTGTTGTTGTTGTTGTTTTTCTTTTACATGGCTAGGTATAAAAAAATATAAGGCCACAGAAGCAATTATTAAATTTTTATACTTAATGTACAGTCTCCATAACGATCTTTTCGCGTTTAAGAAATGAAAATTTTATCAAATGTTTAAACTAAAAAATTGAAAGGCATTTTTTTTTTCAATCATTTTGACCTTAGGCTTAGTGGCTGAGTGGAGAAACGCTAAGTTTGCTAACCGAAGGGTTTCGGATTCAAATCTGGAGATTTTAAGGAACCCCTCTAAGTCCGCCTAACTCTAATGGCTTCCTGTCATTAGTTGGGGAAAGAAAAGGCAGTTGGTCGTTGTGCTGGTCACATGTCATTGGCCAGAAAAAGCAGATGACCTTGACATAATGTTTCAACATAGATAGCAAAATCTTAAAGCGGTCCTTTTGATTAATGTTTACTCACACTCTGATGTCCTTAATTTCATTTCACTTTCAGACATATGTATTAAATGCACTTTAATTAAATTATGATTCAAATGTGTTTTTAAATAACGACTGGCTACCTGGTCTGTGGAATAAGCTCTGGATTGCCTTTCTACGGTCACGATGACCCAGGGTTTGAATCCTACCAGCCGCCATCCTTTTTATTTATTGTATGGGCTTAGGCCAGGATGTAATTCTCTTCAAATCTGAAGGAACAATCGAGATATGTAAAATTTATTAGCATAAAATTGTAAAA
Source organism: Biomphalaria glabrata (assembly GCF_947242115.1). NCBI lineage: Eukaryota > Metazoa > Mollusca > Gastropoda > Planorbidae > Biomphalaria > Biomphalaria glabrata. The sequence continues at coordinate 3,383,011 of NC_074728.1, forward strand.
AATCGTAAATTAAAACTGCAATGTAAATATAGTTTAGATCTTGTTATATCTTAAAGTGGGACGCCACAGTTTGAGAAACGCTGGTTTACATTTGACCTATTCTACTAAAAGATTCTGAATTTTCCATACTTTGCAACTGAGAGAAAATGATGAACACAACTATGCTAGAATGATAGTTTGGTACTAGTGTGACTGTCGAAGTTCGATATTCGCAAATTTTTTTTGTACATATTATGTCAATTTTAGCATCAAATCGATCTTAAATCCTCAAACTTATTTAGACTGTCTAATAATAATCTTTAATCGGTTTCAAAGTAAATTGTTTTTTTTTTTCAAGTTTAAAGAAAACTTAATGTTGTGGTGTGAGATGTCATTGTGACAGGGGCGTCTGGGAATTTATTGTCTAGGGAGGGTTTGTGGGAATGCTTTTACATAATAATTTCTGTTGTTTTTTTTTGTCGGTTTGTCAATTTTTTTTTCCTAATTGCAAGTAGACTTTCATAAACAAGATATTGATAGTGCCTGGGAAGATCCGGGTTCAAACCTTGCCCGCTCCCATCCCCCGTCGTCCTGCGGGAGGTTTGGACTAAGAAGTAATTGTCTTCAACTCTGAAGGAAGATCCTAAACATGTCAAACATTTCACAAACAAAACATTTAACAAACAAACATGTAGACCTACGCTTGTTCACATTTGTTTTGATGTAAGGAAAAGGAGAATGATATGTAACCTCTTTCTGTAACATAACAATATCTACTTTTTTACTATCTACAGTAACAAATACGTGACACCTCTAGAGGAAAACAGATTTGAAAGACTAAAGAATTTTAAGTATTACAGTATTTTGTCTGATGGACGAATCTAGCAAGAGAAAGACAGCTCAGTCCTGGACTGGGATCAGGCTTTTACTTGTATGGGGTCAAGGACACTAATCTCTTTCGTTATGACGTTTATTGTTTATCTCCCTTCTTAGATTTGATATACAACATAATTGGATATAATATTTGATATAACATTGATATATGTACTATTATTGTTTTAAATAGTTATTTACAAGTTTGTATGCATTTCAAGACTTTCTTTACATTTGAATGTTACTGATAGAATTCAAATATTTGTACGAATTGATGTTTCATATGATCATTTAATATATTTGAAAATATAAGACTTCTTGACTACCATAATGTATCTATTACATACACTCACTGTTTAGTGGAGATTGAGAACGAGTCGCTGAGGGATAAAGCGCTTGATTTCCTAAGAGGAAGTTTCGGGTTCGAATCCCGATGATTGCAGTATCGAATGTGACAAAGAATACCCCTCAGTAACCTAATTGTTTTGCCAGATTGAATGCTGATAATTAAAAAAAAAAATTTGGAAGTGACTGCAGTATATGAATCGGTGGGCTGAAAGAATGACTTTTCCCTAAACAAAAACAATTGGTAAAAATATTTCTAATCGCACAGATTTATTACAGCTGGTCTAGATCTATTACAAATTTAATTACATGGCTAATCCAAACTCTTTCAAACGATTACACTGCAATTAAGCTTTGTTGTTTTTTTTAATGTATTTTTATGTTGACATTATTTATTTCAGAGCAAAATTTAGGAACCGCTGGTTCAGTTAATTTTGAAAATCAACAATCATGTAACTTTAACACATATTAATCATTATGGGTTGAATGGCATGAACAGTTGTATTGAAGTGCGTTGAAATTTTGTGTTGAAATCTTGTGTTGGAATCTTGTGTTGAAATCTTGTGTTGAAATTTTGTGTTGAAATCTTGTGTTGGAATCTTGTGTTGAAATCTTGTGTTGAAATCTTGTATTGAAATCTGTGTGTTGAAATCTTGTGTTAAAATTTTGTGTTGAAATCTTGTGTTGGAATCTTGTGTTGAAATCTTGTGTTGAAATCTTGTGTTGAAATCTGTGTGTTGAAATCTTGTGTTGGAATCTTGTGTTGGAATCTTGTGTTGAAATCTTGTGTTGGAATCTTGTGTTGGAATCTTGTGTTGAAATTTTGTGTTGAAATCTTGTGTTGAAATCTTGTGTTGGAATCTTGTGTTGAAATCTTGTGTTGAAATTTTGTGTTGAAATCTTGTGTTGAAATCTTGTGTTGGAATCTTGTGTTGAAATCTTGTGTTGGAATCTTGTGTTGAAATCTTGTGTTGAAATTTTGTGTTGAAATCTTGTGTTGAAATTTTGTGTTGGAATCTTGTGTTGGAATCTTGTGTTGAAATCTTGTGTTGAAATTTTGTGTTGAAATCTTGTGTTGAAATCTTGTGTTGAAATCTTGTGTTGAAATCTTGTGTTGAAATCTTGTGTTGAAATCTTGTGTTGAAATCTTGTGTTGAAATCTTGTTTTGAAATCTTGTGTTGAAATCTTGTGTTGAAATCTTGTGTTGAAATCTTGTGTTGAAATCTTGTCTTGAAATCTTGTGTTGAAATCTTGTCTTGGAATCTTGTGTTGAAATCTTGTGTTGAAATCTTGTGTTGAAATCTTGTGTTGGAATCTTGTGTTGAAATCTTGTGTTGAAATCTTGTGTTGAAATCTGTGTGTTGAAATCTTGTGTTGAAATCTTGTGTTGAAATGTTGTGTTGAAATCTTGTGTTGAAATCGTTGGCCATCATGTCGTTTCATTTGCGTTTCTCTTATATTTGTTAAAAAATATTTTTTTTAAATGTTTGCAATAGATTTAGAAGTATCAGACAATCCTCCCGAACTGAGAACTATGTAAAGTCTATACCTCCTTCTGTATGGCAGGTGACCGCGAAAGTGGGCGGAGTATAATCTTGGGCCGTTCTGAAGTGCAGGCAGCTATTCATAGGCTAAAGGACAAAATTCACTAATGGGCTTAAAAGCTTTAAGATACTTTATATATATATATATTGTATTACATGTTTTCAAACAATGAAATAGAATGGTGTTATTATATCCATTGTTTGAGAAATGAAAAATACAACAGCCTAATCACGTGGTATAATATCGAAACGACTATACATCGATAGTCTTGATGATCCATGATTCGAACTCCTGCCCACCACGGAGGTTTACACTAGGATGTAGATTAACTTCAGCTCTGAAGGAACAATCGACACAGAGTCGCGGACGTAAAATAAGATAGTCCAGAGCACATGCCACATAATAAGTTTGCCCATTTAGGTTAGAATCAGCATCTGTAACAATGGGAATTTAAAGATCAGGAATTCTTTTAGAACTTTGACCTGCAATCAGTGGCGTCACTAGGGTCGGTGTCACCCGTTGCGGCTAGCTAAGGGTGTCACTCCCCCCCCCCCCTCACTATCAACTTTATCCACTTTTCCAAATAGAAATTCATCTTATTGAACCAATGCAGTAAGGTGATTACCTGCATTCATCGATTTTTGCACAAATGTAAAATTAGTCAATTCTTTTTGAAAATCCCATTGTTTCTGACATTTTTCAATAGTTTTGGCATATTTTACAATGTTTCAAATCAAAATTAAAATCACCAAAACATGCTTCCTTTGTTAGACGTTTAGACGAAAAAAGTATACGATTTTTATGTGTTATTCAAACTTTGACTACCATCTAAAGGGAAAAATGTAAGTTTGCCGCTACCCTAGTCATCTTTTGGTCTCGGGAAGCGCTTTAAGATATTCTATCGAGGTCCAGGGCGAAGCTCCGGCCACCAAATATTTTTCAGCATTTCTGAGCTTCAGAAATTCATTCTCATGAAGTCTATCGTTTACAATTTCTACTAGAAAGAAGTTTGCAGGTCAACTCAAATTCAATTCAGAAGAGGTGAAGTGTGAGACGTAATCCAGGCAGTGTTTCTCAAACTTTTACCGTTGACGCCCCTGCACGCTAAACGTTTTTGTTTTTCAAAAATAGTGCTATGTACATAATTTCAGAGTTGGATAGAGGTATTGTAAACCGAAGATAATTACTTCTTATGGGTATCTTTCTGTTGATCTAATCGTGCATGTCAATCAAACACTTAATTGTTGCAATTGTTGTTGTTTTTTTTTGGCTTATTCAGGCAACCCTTACTTCCTCTGATGATACAAATACTCCTAGCATATAGGATTAATTTTTTTTACTGAGTATCTATTAAAGTATTCAAAATTTATTTTAAGCAAAAAATGATTCCAAATTGATAAGAATGATTATCGACATTCAGTGTATGGATAACTTATAAATCACATCGCTTTCCTAGTAAAAATGTTAACATATCTGTTCACGGCACCATTCACTCCGCCCCTGATTGTCCCTACTGCTTGCATTTCAATCTGCCAACGGATACGACGTCCCTAGATCAGAGTGCTAACGTTTCCTAAAGGTAAATCCATATGTTACGAAAGTAAAAAAAAAAATGCTTTACACTTCCGGGTTAATGTGTTTATTTTACACGCACTTCGGCTAGGAGGACTCCATGAATTAGAGGTGTTTTCTTGTACCCGCACCATTACGGTAAGTTATGTTAGCAATATTATTCAATTACTTTGTCACCATATTTAAAATAAAATAACCTTTAAAATTAGAATAATTAAATATTTGATAAAAAAGATTAGAACTAAATTTCACTCTGATGTTGATCTTGCTCCACAGTCTGGGCAACTTTATTTGTCTGAGAAGCGTTAATTTCTTTTTGTGTTATTTAAGTTAAAATAGAAATAAAATAAAATAAAACAAAAACAATTTTCTGATTTATCGATGTATTTTTGAAAGAAATTCCTTAGTGATAACCAGTGTTTTAACAGCAGGAGCTAGTCAATCTAAATATATCCAACAATAAGAAATGACTAAATAATAACAATACGAACTAAATGATCGTTAAATTAACAAATCATTTCAACAATTACATTCTGAAAACCGAAATGCAGGCGATTCGGTCTTGGGGACGAACGGCTTGGAGTCGGAGAGATCTGAATGGAGGTATGTGTGGACTACGGAAAGAGCCCTCTCTCGGCTGTAGCGCATCTGGGATGGATAGATTTAAAAATAGACTGAATGGACAAGATAACCCTGCCATAGAATTATTATTTTCGTTTTCTAATTCGTTTCAGAGAAACTACTGTTTAACCTGTCAGTCCTATTTTCATTTTATACTTTTTTTTCGTCCCAGCGGTCTATTGAACTAAATGCTTGCACGCTAGACGCTTTTCTAGTCGTAAGGTCACTGCAGATGAACTAATTACTAAGCAGTCATTTTAAATTAAATAAAACTGTGGAATAATTAGAAACTGCTCTGGGAAATTTATTTCAATGGAAAACAGGTGTATTTGTAATGTCCCTCCCACAACCGGAGAGAGAAAAGGGGGGGGGCAAAGTAAAAAAAAAAAAAAGCTTAATTTATTAATAATAAAGAAATAAACTTTTTTATATCTAGTCTAGTTTTCACAGTATTTTATATTTTATATGAATGTATCTATTTTCGTGGCGAAAGAAAAAAAACTTGAAAGAAACATTAGCTAAGTTTGACATAGATCTAAATCCAATCCACTAGGTTAGTTATACCCAAACTAAGGCCCGCAGGACGCAGGTAATATCCAGCTAGTACATACATGTTATGTTTAACGCCATTATTTCTTTTTTTTTTTTATATAGAAGTAGAACAATGTAGAGAATCAAGAACAAGCCAAACATGAAACATTTGGTCAGATTTTTCTGCTTGATTTCTGCTCTTGTTGGGCAAAGAAGTGAGTTTCATTAAAATACAATTTCTTAAAAGTCTGGCTGATTTATTTCATTTTTCTATAAATAACACTTACAGACTTACGTGTATCCAAAGAAATAGTCAAACGGGCATTTGCAATGATATTTAAGTACCGTCATACTCGTAATATGTGTGAGACGGTTTAATATAAAACTATACGGTTGGATATGTGGATTTGAGTGTTCAGAACTGCTTGGCCACTTGTTAACCGGGTTTGGGAACAAAGTAAAAATAATGGCAGTGTCTCGAATGCGAAGATTAAAGCTGAGTGCGGTGTTTCACGTGACCTCGCAAAACCAATTGCGACCTGCATATTTTCCCGCACTTCATGCAGACAAAGCCGATGACCGGTGGCGGTTTATTTAAGTTTTCTTTCCATCTTCTGGGGCTGTCTTCAATAATGGCTTTTCTTTGCGTCTCAAATATGTGTCCCGCAGCCTTTGTGAGAGCTCTCCAACTGTCTCTTTCAGAGGCCATATGCTGCAAGCTACTTTTCTCTATGCCAGTGAGAGCGAAATGGCGCATGAGTTGATCTTTATAGCACTTAGCGGAGGCACCTCTGTAAAGCCATCCTCTTTTAAGCTCGCCAAAGAAGATTGAAGAAAGGTAGCACAGAAAACTTCACATAACACCTCACACACACACACACACACTTACACATATATCCACAAAAGACATGGAAGGCTACCTGATCGTGCGGTATGCGCTCTGGACTGCTGTTCGGTCGTAATCTTCTCCAATTCTCCATGCTATACCGTCTTGGGCTATCTCCTCCCACATACTGTGGTTCTCATGTCTCGCTTGCTGAATTCTTTATATAGGTTAGTCTTGGGTGGCCCTTGAGTCTGACTTCCCTCTCAAGCTCAACATGTAAACATTTTACAAAGGAAAAAAAACACATGAGATTGTACCAAAGTGCACTGAGCATGACGCAGATACTACAGAAATAGTAAAAATCTGGAGTCAAAGTAAACGATCGTTTGGGACAACTTCATAGATTTTACATCTGTGCTGTTCCACTCCAATTAGCCAGCTTGTGTCACTAGACTGACGTCGTTAAGTTTGCACATCATATTTAATTATCAACACCAACAGCAGTAAACTCAGGTGTACCTAAAGGAACAGTCCTAGACCCACATCTATTTCTTATTACATTATTGATCTGATTGCGTTTTTTTCAGCAACTGTAGAGTGTCCGTTAATTTATTTCCGTTTTAAGTTTTTAATGTACCGTCACGTGACGAAAGGAAATCCCCGATTAGTCCCAACTTTGACGCGTCTATCATGTCATTACACAGGAACAACGACACAAGAAACTAAAAGTTTACAAAGTGAGATGAATTACAGAAATGGGAATTGAAATGGATAGTGTCCCTCCAAACAAATGAAACGTTATTAATTAGTCACCATCTCGACGAAATCATTAAGCAAATAAAAAAAAACCTTTTACCTTTACCTTTTACCTATCCTTAGTCTGTTGGACAGTTGGGGCATTATTCTAGATTTGTCGACGGTCTTTCTCCATTCCTCTTTGTCTTTTACCTTACATAGAACCTCTTTCAAACGCAGACCCATCCATTCTTATACGTTGTCTTCCCATCGCTTTCCCTGTCTGTCTCATCTTTTTTTTCCTGGTACTGTTCCCTGAAGGAAAGTCTTTGCAATCCCAGAAGACCTTATACAAAAAAAAACAAAAACAGAATCTCTTGCAACTCAAATGAACTAAAATTAAAATGTCAATACAAATAAAAACCGCTTAAATAATTCATGGTAAACCAGTTCGCCGTCCATCAAGGAATTCAAAGTCAAACCAACTCTTACAAATCAAAAGTTATTGCTATATTGTATGTTGTAGACTCAATATCAATATTCTTTAGTTTCAACCCCAAGTTAAAGTCATTTTAGCACGTTTATATAATATCTAGAGAATTTTACGATGTTGTTTATTTATTGATAGCTCCTTAGATCTACTCTTATAGACTCTAATGTACTCTGTTCCAGGCTGTGTGACTCAAGGACCCATTGATCTCGTGTTTGTCCTAGATGGATCCATTGAACTAAATGAGTATTTCTTTGAGAAAGCTTTAGAATCAGTTGCTGGATGTGAGTTGGTCTAATCTCTTTAGTGTCATTGCCTAGGCGCAGTCATCTTGACTCATGTCATTGCTTATTATTAGGCGCAGTCATCTTGACTCATGTCATTGCTTACCATTAGGCGCAGTCATCTTGACTCATGTCATTGCTTACCATTAGGCGCAGTCATCTTGACTAATATTAGTTTATTCTTCTTGTATTTGTTACCACTGACTTACTGATGTCTGTATTCTTATCTTGACGCATTAAAGTTATGTGTTGACTTACTAGACTTAATCCTTATGACTTTACTTGGAGCATAGAGACTCAACAAAACTTCCCCCTCGGACTCTGTTCTGGGCAATTCCTAACAGCAGATCGGCCTTAACAATCTCCTAATTGTTCGTGAATTTTGACCTCAAGTAATTGAATGACACCACAATATTATTTTTTCCCCTATTTTAATGCATTTTCTGGACAATTTAAGAATTTCAGCAAATTAAGCAGTGGCTTAAGTCTGGCTCTGCCTCTCATCTGGAACATTCCTCGTTCCATATGCTAGGACAAATTTGTAGAAATGCTCCTTCTTCCTTAGCGCTATTAGAGCATGGAATGGGTTGCCTGAGCTATACAGGAAAACAAGTGACTTGGCAGAATTTAAGTCATTGGTTAATATGCATGACGTAATCATTTTTTAAAGTAACATCTGTATTATATAAGATAAGATTTATAATATGTCCATTCTGCCGTCCTTGCTTCTTGGTCTACTAGTCTCCTCCATGTCTGGTTTCCCCACCTTTCCCTTTCCCTGTAGGTTTGTAAAAGGTTAGGTCTACGATGGCTGTCTGGCTTCAACAGATTACGTAGAATATGTTTGAGTTTCTTGTACTGGTGTATTCAATGTGCTCTATACCTAAAGAGAAACAAATCATATCACAATAACAAGAAAAGGACTACGTTCAGGTGGGTAGCTGTCACTGCGAGATGAACATACATAAAGGCCACAGTCGAGTTTCTGTCGTAATAAGATGTCATCTTGAAGTTTGAACACCAACTAAATAACGCTAACATAGACAAGCTAAACCCCACCATTTAGTGAAGTCACTAAATGTTACAAAACTTATATCTACTCACTCTGTTTGTTTGTCTGGTAAAAATGTTTATAGCAATATTTCCTACATATCGTATCAAGCTGACATATTGCACAGTTATTGCGGTCTGGGAGAGGCTTCTTGTAAGATAAACATGTGGCTGAACATTCGCAAGCCTTTCTAATCTTTCTTGTGAATCTGATATTAGTGCAGCGTCGTCGGCGAACAGCAGTTCCCGAATCAAGATATGCCTTCTCCTCGTTTTGGCTTTAAGGCCAATTAGTTAATTAACTATTGGTAATTACTTATTTTGTTTGGTATCGAGCAAGGGAAAGAAATTGTACTTGACTGATGTGGTGGTATAAGTTGAATTAATCGACCTTATACTTTATAGGTCACCGCTTTAAAGTTTGAAGTTAACAAAAGATAACTATAAAATCTTTTATTTTATTAATCACTTCTCTGGTTTGTATGCTCTGGGAGTCTTTAGGAGGCTAATGCCCTTAAGTACGAGTCCAGGTCGTTCACCTGGATAAGTTTGTTTATAAAAGCATTTCAAAAGCGATCACGTAATATTCACACAGATACCTCTTCCATCTCCCCCCCCCCCCTTTTTTCCAAATGAGAAAGCTAAAAGCCATAAATTACGTTTAAACAAAAAACAATGGGTAAACATGTTTCTGATCGCAAAGATTTATTATTGCTAATCTACATCAAGTACAAAATTCAATCAAATGACTGATCCAAACTAATTGATACAACTAAACTTTATATAGTTGTGATTATTAAAAAAAAGTATTTTTTTGATTTTCTTGTTTTTCTAGATATGGACGAAATTAATATTGGACCCAATAAAACTCATGTAGGTGTTGTACTGTATAGTACAGACGTGAGTGACTTTGTGCCCCTGATGTCAGATGCCGAAGTCTTGAAATCAAGTAAGTTGATTCTTTCAGCTCCTTGATTCTCTTTGACGATTTTATATTTCCAATGTATTCGATGCATCATCATCTTAATCAGTATCTTCATCATTATATTTTCATCACCACCGATTATCTCAACATAATCATCATTATCATTTTCCACAACTTTATCATCACCATAATTGTCATTCTAATCATTATCATCCCCATCATAAATTTTATCATCGTCGCCATCATCATCAACTTCACCATTGTCGCCATCATCATCGTCTTCACCATAATAATCGTCTTCACCATTGTCACCATCATCATTGTCTTCACCATTGTCACCATCATCATCGTCTTCACCATTGTCGCCATCATCATCGTCTTCACCATTGTCGCCATCATCATCGTCTTCACCATTGTCGCCATCATCATCGTCTTCACCATTGTCGCCATCATCATCGTCTTCACCATTGTCGCCATCATCATCGTCTTCACCATTGTCGCCATCATCATCGTCTTCACCACTGTCACCATCATCATCGTCTTCACCACTGTCGCCATCATCATCGATGTCACCATTTTCACCATAATCATCATCATCATAATTGTCGTAATTACTATCTTAGTGATCTTTATCATCTCCATAATCTTCATCATTAGTTACTATAAATGTCATATCCTCATAATAATCATCTGTGACAAGTCAAAAACTCGCTGTCAGAGTCACTCAAATTTATCACAGCATTAATTATTATTTTTCATTATTTATTTATTTTATTTTAATTATTTCCCCATCCTACCCCTAAATTATTCACCCGCCACACCTTTTCCGCTCCAGGCTAGACTTAAGTTGACCACCTTGGAGATAGCTAAGGCGCGTCCTTTCATTTATCTGCCCTTGATCGGGGAAAGGTAAACACACAATCTCTTTTGTCTTACCCGCCGGATGTCTGAAGGACGGTCGCGGTTACACCACCTTGGTTTAAATGCAAGCTAATCCTTCTCCCCCCCCCCCTTCTCTCACGTCTCTCTTTGATCTAAGAGATTACCCTGGTCAACACACCGCGTGATACTCCAAGGTGCGGCTCAAGTCTACTTCACCCACGTGTAAGATAATTCTTAGCCTAGGACATTTCCGGTGTCCGCCCACACTTTTCAGGCATATATATATAGTAAACCAACTCAAATCACCCTCTCTTTCTCATTCGAGCTGAGCTATCGAGTCTGGACTATATCACTTATTCTTTCTCCTAGAGGAATACCTGGTGGTAAGCCGAACTTAATCACAAGTTCCATCTTAATGACTCTGTGTATATTTCCATTGGATTTTATCATGTGTATTTTGCTTAGTTCATTTATATTTAATTAGTGCATTGTGTATTTCTCACTGGCGTAAGTAGAAAACATAAACTTGTGCTATGTATTTATTTATGTATTGCATTAATCTGTTAATGCTACGTTGCTCAATTGATCGTTGATGCAACCATGTATATATTTGTACATCTTATTTTATTTCTTTTATCTCGGTTGACAGCCTTGATAATCTTACTAGCGCACTGATACTGCGTCTAGAAAAGAGATATAAATTATCTTCCCTGTAATGGATTATCTCCCCTTTACTCATTTTACTCTAATGAGAGTTGCGCCGCTTGAAGGGACATTCAAGCACGCTCCATTGTTCTCGACCCACGGTCATATGTAAACAATCATCTGGGTCGCTGACCACCGCCCAACTCACCCCCCCCCCTTTTTCTTTCTTTACCCACCTGTGTTGTTTATTTGAGATTATTATTTCCCCTTCTATGTACATTTTTATATTATTACGTTCTCTTTCATGTACATTTTTATATTGCTACTATCTGCCATCTATTTTCCAAATCCCATTTGTCATCATCTCCCCACTATGCTCTAAAGCAATTTTACCAATCTGACGAATGCACCTCAGTCGAGGGCATCGATAAGATGTATGAGAGACATGTCCTAACTTGTCTTTATTTATCCGCAGCCTCCCTCAGGTGTCTGCCTATTTGTTTGATATCAAGAATCAACTACTATTTATGTGCTGAGTGCTATCCAGCACTGCACTGTCCTACTGAGACCTGCCTATTTATCGGATCACTTACCTGCCTATTGCCTATTTGCCTACTGGCCTATTTAGGTGCTTAGTGCTATTCAGCACTGTATTTGCTATCAAGAATCACCTATCGCCTATTTGCCTACTGGCCTATCTATGTGCTTAGTGCTATTCAGCACTGCACTTTCCTATTGAGCATCATCTACCGCCTACGGAGATCTACTCAACTCTACTACTTGGCGCTATCGGCATTGCCCGCCTATTCGACAGCCCACCTGTCAAGCTATTAGGCGCGACGTCCCTATAGAGTCAGATCTGTGCGAGACGTCATAGCTACGCCAACCCTCTGCAACTCACTGGACATATCCTGTTACCTACACTGCCCACGGCAGATCAGCTCTGCCCGCAGTAACCTTGTGCCCACGGTATCCGGCCACCCGCCATACTGTGCCCACTACAGATACTAGAACTTGGGACTGAGACTCCACAAGAACTATATCGCCGGCGTCCCTCTATCCGCTAGAGCGCCACCTCCAGCTGCAGAACCTCAAGCCAGGACACAGCCAGCTGCGACATCAACAGGACAACCAGCTAAGTCAGAGGACAAAGTGACATACTCTCTTATTATGTGCAAGAGTGATGATTAAACATAGAATATACTAGAGATAGCTGCAAACCCTCCCCCTTTTTATTATTATATGTATATTTATGTAAATAAATATCCTTTATTTTAACTTTTGTATCTATCTTTCATTGCTTTGTCTCGTTGCGTGTCTGCTCCCGATTCATATGCTGATAAGTGGGGGTGTGATAGCATTAAAAATAATCATCCCCTAGACATAAAACGTGCCAAACACACATCACATTTCCCCACCTGTCACATCATCTTTATTGTCATTGTAATCATTATCATCAGTTTAATCATTATCTTCTCAAAGCCCTTATTGATGCACAAGGATCTATCTACGCGTCATAATACTGACTAGCTCGTTCAAGGAAAATCAGTCACGCGGAACGTTGCAGACCTCCTATTTTAAATCTCTCACTTATCCATTGGTTCAGTGTTTCCCAAACTGTGTTCCTCAGGACCCTGGTGTTCCAAGAGGCCCTGAATAGGTGTTCCACGGATTACTAGAATAATTAACTAGAAGGCGACCACGGGAATGAATTTCTCTAAAAAAAAAATAATTAGCAAAGTGTTCCGCTAAATACTCAGAATGTGCGAAGTGTTCCCTTAAGGGAAAAGTTTGGGAACCTCTGCATTAGTCTAGCTCTCTTTCTTTTACCTTGTGGTCCTTACATAGCTCTATACATTGAATAACTTGTCCATAGACCCAGTAGCCACCTATGTACATAGCCGTTACATATGTGTGTTGATCATTGACCCAGTGAGAGACTCAAATAAAACTGTTTGGATTTGGGGGTTCATTGACATAGGTTTGTTTAAAATCAGTTTGTGAAATATGCTTGCGTTGAAAGAAAAATGGACATGCTTCTTTCATTGACTACTGTCAACACTGTCAAGTGTAAAATAAATAAGGACCTGTAGATTTTAATCGTCCAAAGACGACGAGAGATACGTATGTATGCAATAAACTAATCACCTTTTTTAAAACGGTAAACCAGGAGTCAGCACTCTATGTTCTATACTTGGGCCGTCGGGCTACCAAATAGAAAACGTATAATTCTCTAGAAAGTTTGTAACAGAATGTTATTGAGAGCCTAGGTGTAGCATTTTGGATATCGAACTCAGTAACAAAGACGAGAGAGGTCTCAGAAGAGGAATATCCACATCGCATTGATTGGATCTGAGGACTGACCATGGAGCACATTTTCCGTGGCTGGCTCTGATCTAATGATGTCATACAATAGCTAGCTACTTATACTGTTTTTCTACCCTAAATGAAAATGTTTAGTGAAAACATTAGCCTTATGTAATCGTTCAACTGTTACAAACATTCAGAAACGTAAAGAGTTCTTTAAAAAAAACAATGAAACAACGAACAAATTACTTTCTGTTCTTTCTCACAGGAGTTAAAAACTTCAAGTATCCAGCCTCGACCAGAGCCACCCATGTAGGGATTAGGAAAGCGGTGGACATCCTGACCAAGGTGAAACGTAATGTATCGCAGGTGATGATAATCATCTCCTCTGGGAAGTCGGAAAACAGGTAAACAATGAGGGGGGGGGGCATAAATCTGTTCTACGATAAGAAAATAGAACATGGCTTGGCTTGTTAGTATCTGATGTAGGTCAGAGATGTGCAAGTATTTTCAGTATGTACCGGGGGGGGGGAATAAATCTGTTCTGCGATAAGAAAATAGAACATGGCTTGGTTTGTTAGTATCTGATGTAGGTCAGAGATGTGCAAGCATTTTCAGTATGTACGGGGGGGGGGGGGGGGGAATAAATCTGTTCTGCGATAAGAAAATAGAACATGGCTTGGCTTGTTAGTATCTGATGTAGGTCAGAGATGTGCAAGCATTTTCAGTATGTACGGAGGGGGGGGGAGGAGGGGGCCATAGTTACAAACCGCGTCAGATCGATGAAGAAAAAACAAACAAATACTTTTTTTAAAAAAATCCGTTAAGTCTAATTGTATCAATTAGTTAGGTTCAGCCATGTAATTCTACATTTGTAATTGATCTAGGCTAACAATAATACATCTTCGCGATTAAACCTATATTACCAATTGTTTTGTTTAGCGCAATTTCATGCCACGGGCCGTGGGTTGTTCATCACTCATCTCCATGTTTATGTTTGACCATGCTGAAAGAACATCAAACTCAAATTTTAAGAGCGCGTTGCTCTTTATAGACTAATAGTAAGGCTTGTCTTCGTGTCCGAATATTAATGAGGAATGCTATATTTCCCGTGGCTACGCAGCCCCAGCCGTGACCTACATATTTTGCCACATCCAGGTGTCCCAGTAGCCTAGATCTAGCACATATTTATGGACCATATCGCCTTATTGTGCTAGATTCTGTTTTTAGCTACTTCATGTATATTGAGCTTGTTTCTTTCTAGAATGAAAACAAAACTGGAATCTGAACTAGCGCAAGCCAAAGGCATCGACATTTGGGGTCTAGGAATTTTTCCATATCTGAGCATGGCGGAGTTGGTTTCTTTAACAAATAACGGATCGAGTCAGGTTTGTGGAAAATCTATAAACTATAACAGTGTACTTTCAAACGTGTTTACATATTCGAATAATTTGTATTCCTATATCATTATCTGCATTTCGTCTTGCTTTTCCTCATGGAACATAGGGCCTCAGTAAAAACACGCAACTCTCCACGGTCTCTTGCTTAGATTTTTAATGGCTTCCCACCTCTTTCCTGTCCTCTCGGCTTCATCTAGTACACTACTTTGTCGTATTGCCAATAAAAATGATCCTTCTTTATTAAATAAATTAAATAAAAAAAGGAAACGCCGTTTACATCGGATGATACACTTGAAAAACATCACTTTTCGATCTATAACCACGTAGCAGCTATGAGTCCCTTCTCTTTTTTATTTTAATTAATGGTAAGGAAATACGTAAATAAACATCTATATCTCGTTGAGTTGCCACCCTTTTAAGTTATTACATTGGTGTCTGGAAATGGGATTATAGGCGACTCAACGAGAGGAGGTAGGATTTGATCACAATGGCATCTTTGAAACAACTAGACCAACTCTCGATTAAAGAGCTAAGGCAGGAACTTCGTTACAGACGCCTGAAGCTTGGTGGTAGCAAGGAGGCGCCTACAGCTCGTCTCCGGCAAGCCCTGATCGATGAAGAAGACGATCTGGAGACTAAGCAAAACACATTCTTATCCGAGCGTTATATGCGTGACTCTTTATCAAGCTGTAAGGGAAGTCGCTCTGAATCTTGGAAAAATCTGTCTTTAAAAAGTAATGATCTCTAGTTTCTAAAGTTTAGAAGTAATGCAATCCTATTTTTGCGACTTAAATAGAATGGGCTATTAATCACAGAACTATATATTTACACAAATCTATGGTATAAGGCCATTTCCATTGAGTTTCCATTGAGATAATGTATAGACAACCGTATATCTAAATAACCCAAGCCTGTTGATTTTTATCATCTTGTAATTTCAGATCGTACAGTTAAATAGATTGATTACCTAGATTTTGTTGTACATAAATTCTGGAACTAAAACTTTCAAAATAATACTTTATATCGTGTATATGTTACATAGGTTAGGGTTGAAATTATTTTTGTACTTCTTATAGCTACTTTACAAAACAACGCCTTGTTTCAGCTTTTTGACAATGTTTCACACTTTTGTGTAGTGTTAAAAGCTCTAGGTATAATATTTATGTCTGTGGTTCCTTTATTTATTTTTTGTCAGTTATATACTTCAAAATCCATTCTTTATATATTCAATTTATAATCAACATATTTTTCTTATACTTATGAACTAATAGGCTTTTGAAATAGAAAACATACGACAATTCTTTGGAGCCTTTACGAAATTAACAATAGGAGAAACTGACAACTTTTGTAAGATATTTTCTTATTATTTAATCATTTAGTACTTATGGATTAATTTTGTTGTATATAGTAGAAAGGGAGATAAACTAAAAATTGTAATATAAATAGTAGTAATTAGCGGTTATTTCCCCCTTAGATAAGCTTTGGTTTTAAAAAATATTCGATTTTTTCTATCGCATGTTAAACTGTATGAATTACACTCAACAGATACTTATCGAGAGCCTGTTGATCTTGTATTCGCTATTGACTTGTCCTACAAACTTGGAGAGGAGAAGTTTCAACTTATTCAAAGCACGCTCCTGAAATGTAACGCCTTCTTTTCATAATTATTTTCTTCCTTCCGGTAGAAATATTACTTTCACTCATTTGTAGTTCATTCTCCTCTTATGATTAACTTTCAATAACTTTTTTTGTTTTTTGTTTTTAGAGAATGTTATATTTGAGATCGAATCATAGGGAAAAGTATGCTCTGTTTTTTACAAAACACAAATTAAAGTTTATAAATCCGAAAAATCAATTTAGTTTGGGCCTAATGAGGTGAAATCAATGATAGGGTAGGAGAGAAAAAGTTAGAAAATAAATCACTTACTTTCGTTTGATATTATATCTATGTCAGTTTAATTAATTTAAAAAATAAACTGTATATCATTTGTAATAAATACTATCTATGTAGTCTTCCTTAGCATTAGTCATTTTTTTTCCTTCTAATTTTGGAGGTTTGAAGCTGCTCTTCATGGGTCCATCAGACACACAGGTTGGAGTCCTGGTCTCTACATCTGCACCGTCTATACCACTACAGTCAGATTACGAAACATTATATTCCAGTTGAGTTATAAATATTCTTTTGTTTAATGTGTCACAGACTATGTAAACAACATTTTGTTTTGGATATTGGTTTAGCTGGACCACTTTTGGTTTATTAAGTGTTAGGAACACATCATTGTAAAAGTATGAGACTGATAAATGTCTTACAAAATACAGACATTTTTTTAAAAAGAAAAATTGTCAATATCTAAATGTCGTTTCAACTGACAGGGAATGTATATGAAAGTCATGTGGGAAGCAAGGTCGAGAGGCCAAGTGCGCTTGAACTTGGCTTGGCTTGTCTACCTAGAAGGGGACTCGAGGTTCGACACCCGACTCGGGCAGAGTTGTATTTACTGAGCGCCTTAAGGCAGCACGGAAAACCAACTCCTAGATACCCCTCCCTCCCACTGGTCCACAAATGAGATTGGACCAAAGCGCTACGAGCATGCTATAAGCATGAAAGTAGCGCTATATAAAAGCTATATATATATATATATATATATATATATATACATATATATATATATATATATATATATATATATATATATATATATATATATATATATATATATATATGTAGGCTTCAGAACCTGAAAATCATATTTTTTAACGATGTTTCTGTATTTTAGTAAAATTATGTAATTTCTTTATTCATCTCTGGCTTCAGACAACTTTTTTTTTATGACCAGGATTGAAGTGCATTTAGCACATTTAAACAAACCAGCTACCAAAGACCAAAACCACTACTTTCTTTTATATTAAAATAAGAGCCCACAAAACAAGAAAAAAGAAGCTTGAGTTATAAATAAAACTGGGATATATAAATGTCATTATCAATGTACGTCTTGTCAAACAAAAATTCTGCCACGCCGGTTCTGATTCTTACCATGGTCTGTGGCATTTCACGTCTCGAGAGACGATCTTTTCCCCTTTTGCAACTTCTTGTGTGACTAAAGAGGTCAATCCTTGATACACAGCTGCGATCGCAGGTTGGGCGTATGTAATCACCAGGCGCCGTTGCATTATCTTTTCATGGTATATAATAGAAAAATGAAACACCTAAGTTTGAGATTTTTCGTTAAAAAAAAACTGAGCCCACTGGTACACCATTTAGAGATTTTTGTACACTAGTAACATTACATTCCAGTCACTTTTTACTTTTGTTTACTTATTTAACGTTTGTGTGTCTCTTATATTCTCAAATTCTCAAATTGTAGTTGGCATTCATTATATTGTTAACGTCATGATATAACAAAGAACTCCTGTTCAGTTGCGCCAATGATATATGTTGATAATTGTTACGGCTTTCTATTATATCTATATAGTTGTCTAGAAACGAGCGTAGTTTTTCTCCTTGTCTATGTGTCGCTGGGCTCAGCTGTAATTACATCAAACACTTAAACAACTCGATCAAATCTCAGAAACTTGATTCTACATCATGGCACATATCACATGCTGGTCACTTCTTGCTTTGTCTCAAAACTAAGACACTTCCGGTCATTCGCGCATACGTTCCAACTGGCATATATCTGTAAAAGTAGATTATACACACACAGACATTCATCCGAGACAATAACCTTGACATTAATTTTGTATTATTCTCGTAGGTATGTCTCTCGTAGGTTTGACCTTCCTAAGCAGCTTGACAGTACTGACAACATTTACAGGAACTACTTGCGAAGTTGTAAATAAGAAAGACTGCTTGTAGAACGTATTAAAAATAGGAAGCTTATTTCCATGATATTAATCCAATTGATGACCCTATAATCACTTCTTGATACACTTAAATACTTTTCAAGTCCACTACCTGAGTTCACATAAAGCTAACAACTTACAAACTTCTCTATATCAATAGCTTCTGTCGACTACATACTTAGTAACTAACTAGAACTCTCAATCTTATACGACCTTACGTCTGGACAAACCTAACAGATGTTCTATATTTACATTTTCACGCTCTGTATTCCTAAACTTCAGTAAAGTACAATAAGGTACAATAAGGTACAATAAGCTCACTATTTTGACTGTGACAAACTGATACATTGTGGGTGACACTACAGGAATCAATTTAAAAAAAACAAAACAATTAGGTAATCAATTAGTCGTAACCAATAGTGTTTTATAAGGAAAATGTACTAAATATGCGCCGGGCGATCCGTAACAATTATCATACATAGTCGCGCCCCGACAACAATTAAAAAATTTTAGTCTAACAATAGACTATTATAACCTTTTTTTTTTTTTAAAGTACTTGATTAGCTCAGTAGCTAAACATCAAAGCTTTTGAAATGGTAGCATGGAAATCTTCTGGCAGATGCCCCCCTCTCCCCGCCCACTGGTCCAGGGATTAGAGCATAGCGCGTAAAGCATGCTTTAAAAAGTTGAGCTTAACATGTTTCATCAAAAAAAAAAGATATATAGAAATAAAGGTTGACCAAAATTACCAATATGATGACAAAATACATACGTAGATTTCTGTGATTCATATACTGATCCACAATCACACCAATACAACAAAGGGTCCGCTTCTCTACTATGGTTTTCTATTTATTTGATTAACTGTTGAGTCATTCAAAAATGTATTCCATGAATGATTCATCAATGATGCAATTTCACTCAGTATAAGCAAGTTTTTCTTTTTTTTTCCATTTTATTTTGTACATTATTTTTTTTTACATTTCACGTTTTCAATCTTATTCTATGTTACGATATTTAATTGATTAAATAATATTAACTGTTCTTTGAAAAAATCGGACAAAACTGAAGAGATGGTATTACTTAGAATGTATCGTAAAATCTTTCGAAATGAATTAAATTATTATACAAAGTAAATTTTTCTCATGACTCTTGCGCTTTGAAGAAAAACACACACACACACACACACACACACACAAAATTGGAAAACGATTGGATTTAAGGCAGGATTAATTCATTCGATTCAACAAGATTTGATTAAAATGTATTGGAAATCTATTTCACTTCCAAAGGCGTATCAAGTCTGAAGTTTTCTGACAGGGGCGTGACCACAGCCAAGGTTCTCGGTGCGGCTATCGATAGTTTACTTGCCACAGAGAGGCAGGTGCCTAAAACTATAGTTCTGATAACCGACGGAGAGCACATGAGCACGTAGGTTCTGTTTGTTTACATATTGAATCCAAGGCAATGCACTTAAAAATGTTTTTTCTTGATTAACTGAACCTAAAAATTAACTATTTTATTAGTTCTACTAAAGCTTTTTAGCGGCTGGTGGCATATTAGTCAATCTTGGCTTCCTAACCGATTGGTTGAGAGTTTGAATCCCGGTTAAACCTAGGATGTCTACTTAGATCCAATGTGGATATAAGTTTAGTTGGGGTCACCTTGCTGACCGTTATGTATAGAAACGATCACTGATCGCAAGTTCTGAAATAGAAATGTAACTAGTCTATTATTTTATAAGCCAGTCTACTGTACTTAATAATAAAATGTAGTCTAGACGTGACTGATATAGAACTCAAAATCGAAGTTTTGATGCGAATTTAAGAGATCAGTATATGTTACACTCAAGAAAATTAAGTTAGATTTTATAGCGGTGGGAATTGAGAAACGTTAAGTTCAAAAACTTATATTGCATAAATCAAGGTTAAAAAGCCCTGGTCTATTAAGATACACCTCTACTAATTGCGTTTAATTTCAAAGTTATATATATATACATATTTAAATTTTAAAATAATGGACTATTTACTTAAATTTTAAAATAATTGACTATTTTGTAAGTACAAAAATGAAACTAATTCATAGTTTTCATGGTACAAAAATAAAATAATTGACTATTTACAAGGTACAAGGTTGAAACTAATTGACTATTAACAAGGTTAAAAAATGAAACCAATTGACTATTTTCAAGGTACAAAAATGAAACTCAAAGTGAAGCTTCAAGAGCGAGAGACCAAAACATCACCCTCTGGGGAGTAGGCATTGGGTGCACGTTTCTTCTTATGGAGGATTTGTGTCGCATCTCACAGGTAGACTCATCTCACAGGTAGACTCATCTCACAGGTAGACTCATCTCACAGGTAGACTCATCTCACATTTAGACTCATCTCACAGGTAGACTCATCTCACAGGTAGACTCATCTCACAGGTAGACTCATTGACTCATCACACGATTAATTTGTAAGCATGTTAAGTACGTAAGTAGGGTATCGTAGGGCATGACAGCAACAAGACAGCTAAGACCTAGACAATAACAAGACAGCTAAGACCTAGACAGTAACAAGCATTTTTTTGTAGCCTATGACAATTATGTCACGGAATGAAAAGGTTTTCGAACCAAGATTTTTGTTTTCAGAAAAATCATGAATCCTCAAAACTATTATGTGTGAAAATTATAGACGGTCGTTAACCGTTGATCATAAATACACCATCTTCTCCATGCACAGAAAGATTTCTATCTGATCACACTTGAATCAGTTTTGTTCAATAATCACATCTAAATCATTTGTCAATTTATCTAATCACAACAGAATATTTTGTCAATCTATCTGATCACATCTGAATCATTTTTCTAAATATATGATCACATCTGAATCATTAGTCAATCTATCTGATCACATCTGAATCATTAGTCAATCTATCTGATCACATCTGAATCATTAGTCAATCTATCAAATCTGACCCGAATCCTAGTGTTTTTTTTTTAATAACTTTAGCTGATCATTTTGTTCACGTCTGTTGCAGGCTATGTATCTGAAAGATTTGACCACAAACCTACAGACGTTGGAGTACAGCAGGACAGTGGTCACAAACGGTAGGAGAGCTCAGTGTGGGTGTGGGCCGAGGGAGGGGGGGAAGGGAGGAGCACGTGATCGCCAAATACATTCCGTCTCAATGAGCTTTTTGTAGCAGTTGTTGACTTCTAATTGTTACACGTCAAACCACACACCTGGCAGACAAACAAAACCTTTTGGGACACACCAAGCTACACAGACACCAGTTTTCCACGTAATTTTTTCTTTTGTGATTAAAAATAATATTTTCAATATTAAATTGAAGTTCTTCTGAATAAAACTTTACGGTTTTACTTTGTGTTATAATAAAATACAAAAAGAAAAGATTAAGGAATGTTTCTTCTCTAGTCTATATAAATTTGCTTTTGTCTTCATTACTGCCAGTCTCCTAGGACCTCATGAGAGAAAAGAAAAGCTCAGTTAGACAAATGTATTTGGGTCGAACTTCTTTCACCTAAAAATAAACTTCGGAAAAAAAAATCAAACGCGACTATTGTAATTAGAAGCATTGCGTTTTTATCTGTCTGCGTCGCTGACTTTGTTTCTACCGTCATGGTGATGGAGTCTACTTTCCCCACAGAGGATTATATCTTGGAGGTGAGTTGTTTACTTTTCACGTAAAAAATTTGGTCCAGAGTCTGGGAGTCAAGCGATCTCCTGCATTCTGCTAAATTATAAATTCTAAAAAGTCCCTAATTTCATTTGGTCACTTTTAAACATTGTTAATAAATTCACTAAAATTAAATTAACATTCAAACGTGTGTCTGTGGAATAAGCTCTTGAGTGCCTTTCGATGGTCACGATGACCCAAGGTTTGAACCATGCCAGCTACCATCCCTTTAAGTCATATGAGTGTCTTGGGAAAGGATGTAATTCTCTTCAAACCTGAAGGAACATCCGAGACATGTAATCTAAATTAGCAAACAATTGAAAAAATAAACTTCATTTATTTTGCACACCAGATACACCAAACACTTGCTATTTATAGGTTTTCCGCCATGTATGAAAATCTCCCATCGAATGATGGTCACATTGCATAGTATATTTGTACTTGTGTTTCTGATAAGCCAAATCGAAGTTCGATTTTTCGACACTCGCAATTTTTTCCCTACGTACTATATGGATACTAAAATCAGTTTGATTTTACACTTATTTAGACTCTGTAATAGTGTACTTGAATTGGTTTCAAAACAATGCATTTTTTTTAAAGTTAAAAAAAGGCCCGTTTATCTCGTGATCTGAGTGAGCTTTCATTGTGCTAAGGATCTGGGAATAAGGTTGTTTTCTCTCTAGGAAGTGTTTGCGGGAATGTTTTTACATACTAAGTTATGTTTTTGTTGCCATAACAATTTTGCTTTCCAATGGACCTCATTCACCAATCGTAAACAAACAACATTTAGTCACGTGATCTTATTGATAAAACAATGAAAAAAAAAACTGTCACGTGACAACCATCATGAATTAAACATAAGATCGTAAATTATATAGAAGAGATAGAGCACCACGTGGCTAAATGTTGTTTGTTTACGATTGGTGAATGTGGTCCATTGCAAGTAGACTTTTATGAACATAATATTGATGGTGTATTGAAAGGTATTGAGTCGCTAGACCTACGTTATTCTGCAATTATTTTGATGTGTGGTAAAGAAGAATGCTACGTAACCGCTTGGTGTGACATAAGAACATGTACCATTTTGCTATCTACAGTAACAAAGACATTCAAATCGGTTCCCAGATCTGATACGTGGGCGCCAATTTCAGAAAACAGATTTGAAAGAGAAAAGAATTGTAAGCATTACTTGTCTGGTGGATGAATCTAGAAAGAGAGAGACAAAGCTCAAGCGTGGATGAGGATCAGGCTTTTACTAGAATGGGGTCAAGGACACGATTAGACACACTTCCTGTTTCTTTTTCACGTGCTTCTAGGAAATAGTGTCTGAGCACGTGGTCTTCTGACAAATTATAGGATAGGATCCAAATTCATTTATTAAACATATATATTCATATACCATTACATATATATATACTGTTTGTATTTTTGTGTCTACATCAATATATAATGTCAATGTTTATGGATAGAATTAGGTTGAACAAATCTCTATAAATATTATCTTGATATTTTAAATTAGAATCTAATTGCTGGGCAATAGTGCCATTGACCTGTTTCTGTTTCGTTGGGAACTTTATTGTTTATCTCCCTTCTTAGATTTGATATAACATATAAAATTTGATGTACTATTTGATATATTATTGACATATGTTCCATTTTTTTTCTTTTATTGTTAATTAAAAGTCTGCATGTATTTCCAGACTATCTTTATATTTGAATATTATTGATAGAATTAACAGATTATTACATGTTGATACTTCATATATTCATTAAATATATTTGACTACACCATAATGTGTCTATACCACATACCTTACTGTTGGAAGAATGCCGATCGTTGTTATTGATTGATTCAGATCAATATAGGCGATAATTTTTTTCTCAGTATTTTTCTAGTTCAATCTTATACACAACACAAAACAAAGTGGCGGAGACTTCTAGGGGCGCCGT
Organism: Biomphalaria glabrata; assembly: GCF_947242115.1. Taxonomy (NCBI): domain Eukaryota; kingdom Metazoa; phylum Mollusca; class Gastropoda; family Planorbidae; genus Biomphalaria; species Biomphalaria glabrata. Next base: position 3,407,499 of record NC_074728.1, read on the forward strand.
CGCCATAATTGAATGTTCCACAATATCAGCGTCACAGTAGGCAAAGGTTTGGATTTATATTGTAGAGCGAATACTGTGAAGTCAAACTACCATTTTTTAAAGAAAATTGGTTACATTAACATTGTCATACTCAATAATACTCATAACAGAGAACAACAAACAATGCAATAATAACTGTAGTTCTAACTGAGGGTCCATAGTCTCCACTTCACGGGGCTAGAACAAAGGTTACTTCGTCAAAAAAAGGCGACGATTCGTTGACTTTTTTTGTTGTATAGTTCATGATCATTTACAGCGTTCGTTGTAATATACCCGCCGCAGCTCATTCGTTATAAACTCATCATCGTAAATATAGGAACATAAGCGATTAACCAGAACGAGATTAGATTAGATTGTTATTATAATTTCGAGGAATTAACCCTTAAAACGCGTGTGGTACTTTAGCCTCTAAACATCAGCATTGTAAATTCCATTGTGTATGCACTCACTGTAAAGCAGCTCAGCACTTTAAGGGTTAAGGTCTCAGATTTCTGAACACACATGAATTCAAAACTGTTCATAGTTCATGATGTACTTGAAATTATTTCTTATCTTATCTTATATAATACAGACGTTACTTCAAAAAGAAGATGATTACGTCCTACGCGTCATGCATTTAGTCATGCATATTAACCAATGACTTAAATTCTGCCAAGTCACTGGTTTTCCTGGCTACCTCAGGCAACCCGTTCCATGCTCTAATAGCACTAGGGAAGAAGGAGTATTTGTACAAATTTGTCCTAGCATATGGGACGAGGAATGTGCCTTTATCTTTGTGTCTTTCAGAGTATTTTATTAAATTTTGTTTTTGTATTTGAAGATTATGGTTCAGTGTTTTATGTATAATTGCTACTTTACTTTTCAGTCTTCTGTTCTGAAGGCTTTCTAAATTTAGTGATTTTACTAAAGGTGTTACTCTAGTCAAATGTGAATATTCGTTTGTTATGAATCTCACTGCTCTTTTTGGTGTTGTCTGTTCCAGTTTCTTAATGTTTTCTTGAGTTGAGGGGTCCGAAACGGAGGATGCATATTCTATTATTGGCATTACCAATGTTATTTGGTTACTATCACTGTCAAAGTTCGGCGCAACACTTACAAGACGAGGGAATTTTAAAGTTAATGTACTGCATGCCAGTTGAACATTGCTTCAAGTGAATTCCTGGTATTAATAGTGAATTGTCACCCTGTTGTCTGACCATGTTGCCTTTAAATCTTCCCAGCAGAGGTGCATTGAAGCCTTCAGGAAACCATTACGTAAAGTGTGTTCTGGCGATAATTTGTCCCCCTTGAAATCCCCGGACAACTAGGACAGTAACACCCCCTCCCCCTTGATTGCCAAGTTCGATTTACATCGAATGTTATTTAAATATAAAATGAAAATTGTAAGCCCCAGTATAATACATTTATATTACATTCATTAATTCTCATTCTTTTTTTTTTCAACTAAATATGTATGTTTAATTGAACACCATTAAAGCTTAGTCAAACTTTTGTATTAATCACTCAGTCTAATAATAGTATACAGTGTCTAAAAATCACTTTGTTGGATAACTGAACAATAAATAAATAATATAGTTACATTTGAACATTATATGATATGACATCATGCAGAGTTTTAGGAATGAGAAACATTAGAGCGAGGTCAGTGATATAAAAAACATTTTCAGGTCAAACACATAAATATTTATTTATTTAGTTTTTTATTTTAATTTAATAAAAAAAAATTAATGGTTTATTTAGAATATACTTTCATTTACACTAACACACAAGACAAACAGGTTAACACATCCACGTCCAGATCATATAATACTGTTGAGCAGTCCAGGTTATTGAGAAGTTGTATATAGGTCATGATAAATACACATTTTAGTGTACCATCCACTGGAGCTCATCAATTAAAAAGTCATAGTCGCAGATTGAGGAGCATAAGCGAGTGGTCCAAACAAGATCAGTTTATCCTGTTCATTACAAAGAGCAAAGTGTCAGGGGTTTTAATTATATATGCTGCTCATCTGCTGGGCTCTTGTTCTTGTTGTGTTTCTTCACTTGGTTTCTGTGGCTCACTAGGGGTTTCTTTAATATTAAATAATACTTGCTTCAACTTGCTTGGTACTTTCTTGGTTACTCAATTATAATTCATCAATACTTGCTTAACTCAAATACGAACACTTAATATACATGAACTCTAACTCCCTATATTCATGAATATCGATAATACTTTTCAATGGATACCAGCTCACATACAACTAGCAGGAAATAAGAAGGCTGACACACTCGCCAAGAGTGGGAGAACAAACTGACAAGAAAACTCTGCACTCTATCCAGAAGAAATGAAGAAATTAATTGTAGATAAAATAAATGAGAAATGGACGAGCTCCCATCCAAATCACAAGAAAGATGACGCTTATTATAAGCTATCCCGACAAGACCAACGTCTAATCTTTCGACTCAGGACCGGACACAACAGAATGCGACAACACATGTTCCGGAAGCTCAAAATTGGAACCAGTGAAATCTGCCCATGTGGAGTATCACCAGAAAATGCCGACCACGTCCTCCAAAACTGCTCTCTCTACCAAGAGGCCCGTATAAGACATTGGCCCCAAATCACCCCAATAGAAAGAAAACTATATGGAGAGCTCCCTGATTTGGAAACCACTGCGCAGTTCATCTCATGTATTGGTCTAGTCATATGAACACTCCAACATAACAATGAGAACGATGAAGAAGAAGAAGAAGATAATACTTTAATACCTAATAAAGCACACAATTATATCACTCTTATGAAATAGCATTACACAAAACACCAGTCCATCAACTTATAAATATATAAATGCATAAATACCAGTCCAGGAAGTAAACGTCCAACCTTACTGGACCGGGAGCAAGACCTTACTGACTTAACACATTCTCTCGCACATTCAACGAAGACTTAATCACTCAGTTCACAACACGTGCAACTCTTTGCATTCATAACAAGGGGATATAACAATCATACCAAAATATCAAACTAACATTCATTCTCGCTATACCTCCCCCTGACACAAAGATCCTAAATTGTTCATAGTTAATGATTTTGTTGGTGTGTTTACCAGCTGACTGATCAGCTTTAAATCATAATGAGTATTTGAACAAATGCGTTTAATTTTACTTTCTAGTCATTATTGTAATTCATGTATTTGGATAAGTAAATAGATATCGTAATATCAAACATAAATTTACAAGAAATAAATAGAACATACATTTATCTAATAAGATGATATTTAAACAAAATCTAACTCACTACAAGAAAACACTTATCTACCCTCTTGCATCTCTGATTCGTCTCGCGTTCCACTCTCTATCACGTAACTACATAAATTTACCATAAATCATGGACAGTATACCATGGACAGCAAAGAAGGCGAACGTACAACAAAGGTAGTCTTTTTTTGCTGAGCTGAACGCTGGTCGAAGTAATAGAGAAGCTCCACGGAAACGCTTTAAAGATCAGTTTAGGCTCCAACTTACTTTAACTGACATAGAAGAGAGCATAGTTGGCAGGCGATTTGGAGAACGAAACAGCTGGAGGTCAATTACAAAGGCCGCTGGATAAACATTTTAGATTTAAAAAAAAAAAAACACTGCCGAGGACTGACGTAGATGTCGACGGGCCTATAGAGACAGACGTAGATGTCGACGGGCCTATAGAGACAGACGTAGATGTGGACGGGCCTATAGAGACAGACGTAGATGTCGACGGGCCTATAGAGACAGACGTAGATGTCGACAGGCCTATAGAGACAGACGTAGATGTCGACGGGCCTATAGAGACAGACTTAGATGTCGACGGGCCTATAGAGACAGACGTAGATGTCGACGGGCCTATAGAGACAGACGACGTAGATGGCGACAGGCCTATAGAGACAGACGACGTAGATGGCGACGGGCCTATAGAGACAGACGTAGATGTCGACGGGCCTATAGAGACAAACGTAGATGTCGACGGGCCTATAGAGACAGACGTAGATGTCGACGGGCCTATAGAGACAGACGTAGATGGCGACGGGCCTATAGAGACAGACGTAGATGTCGACGGGCCTATAGAGACAGACGTAGATGTCGACGGGCCTATAGAGACAGACGTAGATGTCGACGGGCCTATAGAGACAGACGTAAATGTCGACGGGCCTATAGAGACAGACGTAGATGTCGACGGGCCTATAGAGACAGACGTAGATGTAGACGGGCCTATAGAGACAGACGTAGATGTCGACGGGCCTATAGAGACAGACGTAAATGTCGACGGGCCTATAGAGACAGACGTAGATGTCGACGGGCCTATAGAGACAGACGTAGAAGACAGTCACCAAAAATGTTCCTGAAAGTCTATTTATTTATTGTACTCTTTTAAGAAAGATTTTCGGGAATACCCGCTGACCTATGCGTGTTCACGACAAATATTGTCTAGGCCTCCAGGCGAAATTTAATTATTACATTAGGCCTATTGCATCTTGAAAAATTATAATGTTTAAACCAAAGTTTACTAGTTTTTCTTTTCCATAGACTTAATAATCTGTCAAACCTATAGGAAATTCGCTTATGTCGTTTTTTGAAATTGCTGTTCACCAAAGTTGTTTTTTTTTAACCAAGAAAGAATTTGCAAGCTGATAAAAGGTATTTTAACGATAATAAAAATATAGACATAGTCAACAGAAAAGTTAGATTTGGCCACATAGACAAAGGTGATATAGTCATACATATAATGTCTTTTAAAAACACAATTGAAATATTTGAAGCTTATTGTACCCATAGACAAAATACAAATGGTAGACTTTTTAATGTGCGCATGCTTGATGTGATTATATGTTGTTTTTCTGGCTTGACATATACCATTCTTACTATGATTTAAAAGTATTACAGCATTGGTATTGTAGACAGGAGGATGAATTCCTGAATCTCAGAACTAAGAAATACAAGCTTTGGACGGACCTTGCTGAATGAAGGAGAAATATTCTGTCTCAAGAAACAATCTGTCCATGTCTACACATTTATCGTATTAAGAAAGAAACCATACGAGCTGGCTTTAATAGTCATGAAAGGAAAACAAGACCTAATGAAATAATCAGAAAGACGCAAAGATGTATATAAGTTTATATGTATATATATATATATATATATATCCATATCCAATATTCCATACGCTAGAACTTACACATATAAATGCTCCTTCTTCCCTAGTGCCTTTAGAGAATGGAATGGGTTGCCTGAATCAGCCAGGAAAGCCAAAGACATATACGACTTTAAGTCATTGATTAACATGCATGACTAGACTGACATATAAAATGCTTAAGACGTAATTTTCTTTTTTATGAAATAACGTCTGTAATCTAGAAGAAGAAGAAGATTAAGCGGTTATGGAAGTTGTCTAAAATAACAATATATCTTTTTTGTTATATCAACCGAGGGGATCATGACAACTGATCTCACAGATACCTTAAGGCCTTTAACATTATTATTATTCTCGTTGCCTGTCAAAAGGGGCGGTACTGCTGCAGATCTTGTGATTGTCAACAGAGATTGAGCCGAATGCTCTTCGAACTCAAGGCGTGTAAGCCTGCTTGAACAAACCGTTCTGTCTGGAAGAGGTCCAAGTCAATGCCTAGAATACATGGCCAAGCACACCAGGAACTCCCGTCATGTTCCTATGTTGTACCAACCTAATCCCGCAGGACTTGCCATTAGTGTAACGTTCCCTTGAGGAACGGCGCGTGGATTATCGGCAGGGACGTGGAAGCTCTCTTTCAACTCCGCAGTGCAATGGTAAAGCTCTCGCATTCCCTTGGACACTCCCACAGGCGTTTTGTTTTGCTATTCATTTAGCCCAGGGGTTCTCAACCTGTGGGTCGCGACCCCTTTGGGGGTCGATTTACGTTTTGTCAGGGGTCGCCTAAGACCATCGAAAATGTGGATTGTTATTGTCTATTCTTCTATTGCTGTATGTGTGTGTGGGGAGGGGGGTCGCGGCAGAGTTGGGGATTGTAAAAAGGGGTCGCCGAGCATAAAAGGTTGAGAACCGCTGTTTATTTAGCCTAATCACTTCCTCAAGTGATCGTTTCCACCCGAGTGCCACGTTGAGGCAGAATAACGTTCCCGGGCTGCTGCAGACCTGCCCCAATTCACCAGGGAATTTTTCAGTGGCCACTTAAAGACAATGCAATGAATACTGTTTCTCTCTAATGAAACTCGACCCTGGGAGTGCCAGAGAATGAATACAAGTTCTTCTTTAACATAATACTAACACTAATAAAGTAATTTAAAAGATATTTTGGAGACTATGTGAAAGAGCTCTATTAATTATTAATTTAGTTTTTGTGTATTTGATGTTTTGTTCTTTAATATTTTTATACGCGTTCACCTATTATGATGCATTTATTAATACTATAACTTAACTGTAAATGGTACAATTCTCTGTTACCGCCGTAGGTGAAAAGTATGATTATTCATCTTATCGCAGATCAAGTTTTGTTTGTTTTCATTGATCTTGAACTTTCTACTTACTATTAAATAGATTAACTATTTTAATCACTAATTAAGTATGGATTAATCATATTTAAAAGTTTAATTTTAATTCTTTATAATTTAATATTTGTGAAATGCGAGAACTTATAATAATAATAATTAAAAAAAGCCCACAAAAGAGGCAGGAGTGCCCAAAAAAAAAAGAGGCATAGAAAAGAATCCTATGGCCCAAGGATTCCTATGATGACAAAGCTAAACGTCATAGCGCAAATTCTGAGGTTTCCTTTAAAAAAAAATAAAAAAGTGTACTTACCTGTGTCTACAACAGAGAACACAGGAGAACCTAATGATCGCAAGTTTGAACACTTTCTTAACAATGTTAAACTTAAATTGTTTTGAAAATATGAAACTGACGGTTTTGTCTTATGTGGTGTTGGCAATGTAATTTTTAACTGATTTAAAAAAAAAAGAGATTAGATGATTGCGCTAATTGCACAGCGTCCAACACATTTCTACGATGACTATTTCAAAATAAATTATCATTGACAACAAATGTTTTCGATATATTACGATTGTCTTTATAGCTCATTAAGGTACAAACAAAGGAAATTCCTATAGAATAATTAGGATTAAAAAGTACTATCTCATCTTTGCTATATAGGTCTTTGGATATCTTACGGATCATTTTCATAAACAAAAAATAATTAAGTGGATATTTCTACTGTCGTGTTTCTGACAACATGTTAACATTGAGAGCCTCAGGCCTTATTTGTAAATGTAAACATTGCTATACAGATTAAACTATTAATATTATAATAAAGACTTGATTTCATATTTCAACATCATTGTTGTAAAAAAATGTTTTACATGTTTCGGATGTTCCTTCAGAGTTGAAGATAGTTTACTCCCTAGTCCAAACCTCCCGCAGGACGACGGGGGATGGTAGCGGGCAGGATTTGAACCCTCAACCATCGATAAATCCGAACGACAGTCCAGCGAGCAAACCGCACGACCAGGCAGCCATCCTGGACGTGTGTTAAGCGTCCAACTTTTAACAGTATCACACATAACAAGCCAAGAATACAGCTTTAATTTTACTTAGAAGCGGATTTTACCCTTCCATATATATTCACAATCTAAATGAATTAGCGACTTACCAATTTCTAAATATTAATGATAAACCTAATGCCTGGCTGTATTAACTCTTTCTCTTCTAATGTGCAATGCCAACGTTGATTTAACTCCCATTAAAATAAATTGATTTTTGGATTTATAAACTTAAGATTGTGTTCTGTAAAAAGAGCATGCATTCTCCTATAATTCTATACCAACTATAACATTTTCCGATAACTAACAAAAAAGTTATTGAAGTTTAACCCTAACAGGATAGTGAAATACAAATGAGCAAAATGAATAATACTATCGGAACGAGAAAAAATAATTCAGGAGAGAAAGAGTTAAGGATAGAGATATTTCTCCTTCACATCACAGAGGTTCAGTTTTGATTTAACTCTCCTATTTTTTGCTAGTGAAACCACGTGTCGGAAATTTATATAGCTCCGGGCCTAAAATAAAAAAAGTTTGAGAATCGCTGCTTTGTATAGTTATTGCCAAATGGATTGAATATATTGGTAGCTGTGAGAAAGGACCATGCATTTTGCATGGAGTAATGTAATCGCGTATTGACAACATAACTTGATAACATTGTTTTATCTCCTGGCCTTTCGTGTGTTCAGTCCATTCACCTAGTGTGCTGACGTAGAAAACTAAGACCAGTGTCTAATCATCACTTACGGAGTCATTACCTTGTATTCAATTCCAAGTAAGTAATTATTTGTTATTATTATTGGCCTCCTTCAGTCGTGAAACGACCATGGTTTATCTCGAACAAGTGAGATGAAAGCCTGGGCATTGTCTATGGTCGGAACGATGTCGCCCACACAGCAGTTCCCCCCTCTCCGCGCAGCTGATGAGACCAAAGGAACGGAATATCCGATACAGTTTGGGATCAGTAGCGCCGCAGGCTCTGCCTGGCTGTAGCACAGTGTGCAGCAACCTGCCTAAGGATCACCAGCTCCTGACTTTTCCTCAGAGTTGTCTCCCGAAGCCTTTCCTGTGTTTGGGTATAGCCACAAGACTGCGTAGGTTTGGATTCAGAGTTTTCCTTCTCCTAGATGAGTAAGTAAGTAATACTCCCTTAATTATTAACGTACTAATTTTGGCGTTCGCTATACACTTTTTTGATCCTCATTATGAAATTAAAAAAAAAAAGAGATGTCACTAATTTTTACCCACCGGCTACGCCCATTATTTGTATCCTTGCTGTTGTAAGAATATTGCCTTCCGTGGCACTCCCATGCACGTTTTTAATAAGTTGGTCATGATAATTAGCACTTAATTTTACGTCAATTCATTATTAAGACATAAACACTATTAACAAAGACACTATAGACATTATAGGTAATAGACTAAGCCATTATAGACATAGACACTGCATACACATATACCGTACACATTGACATCGACACAATAGGTTCATATATTGATAGACACTACGGACATAGGCATACAGACAGTACAGTCAAAAGCAGTCTACACTTTAAAAGTATAGACATAATTAACAAGCAATATAGATTTGACCTCATGGACATAGGCAATAAAGCAATAGGCGATGTAGGCATAAACAAAAGCCGCAAGGGCTTAGGCAATAGAAAAATAGGCAATGTAGTCATAAACAAAAGCCTCAAGGGCTTAGGCAATAGAGAAATAGGCAATGTAGTCATAAACAAAAGCCACAAGGGCTTAGGCAATGCAATGTATTCATAAACAAAAGCCACAAGGGCTAAGGCAATTGAGAAAAAGGCAATGTAGTCATAAACAAAAATATGTCTTTCGAATTTACAACGTAAAGGAAAGCTCTCTCTCTCTCTCTCTCTCTCTCTCTCTCTCTCTAACGCTATCCTCTAATTTATTTTAAATGAACTATCGTTGTGCAGACACGCGTTTAATAAATGGTATTTCCTTTAATCAGATATATAATTACATTTTCGAGGGGCTCTGTCTTTAATGTTAAAAGTCTATACGTTATATTTCACTAATTATGTTTTGTATGATCATTTCGTAATAGACAAAATATCTTATCTTATAAGCTACAGACGTTAGTTCAAAAGAGAAGATGATTGCGTCCTACTCGTGTCCCTAGATCATGCATGTTAATCAATGGCTTAAACTCTGAAACGTTTTTAGTTTTACTGGCTGATTCAGGCAACCCATTTCATGCTCGCTCTAATTACATTAGGAAGCAAATACCATTTATGAATGTGGATACTAGTATGCAGTCCTTTTGTTTTTGTGACGGTACGCACCGGTACTACCGTACGGCGTATCGGCACCTTTTTAAAATGTGTGGAAAAATATTACTTTTCTAGCATTTTCACGTTTATTATTAATTTATTAATTGTTCAAAGTTAGGCAATGCATCACTGAGAACCGGCGCCTAGTTTTTTTTTTTTGGGGGGGGGGGCGCGGTGGCCGAGTGGTTAAGCGTTTGGCTTACGATCCTGTGGTCCTTGGTTCGAATCTCGTAGAAGACTAGGATTTTGAATATTGGAATTTGAGGGTTACCTAAGTCCACCCAACCCTAATGACTTTAGTTGGCACACATGACACACACTGCTAGTTAACCGTTGACCAAAGAAACTGATGACCCTAACATCATCTGCCCCATAGATCGTAAGGTCTGAAAGGGGGAAATTTTAATTGCTATATGGTGCACTAGTACATTTCTTGTGATATAGAGTTTTGTCTTTCTGAGTATTTCAGTAGGTTGAGTTTTTGTACTTATATACTACGGTTCAGTGTTTTATGTATAATTGCTACTTTACTTTTTTATTTTCCTTCTTTGAATATTGACTAATTTTATTTTTTTTTAAATATTTCTCTTCAGGACGAAATGCTTCTATCGTATTTGGGATTTCTCTTGACATTTTTTAAAATCAACTATGGGCCATTGCTGCTGACGCCTTACATCACTTCAGGGGACATTACTACTGCTCGCACGCTCAGCCGTGTTCAGGACGAGGAAGGAGTTATCCCTCCAAGCCACGCCGGATTTATCACTGTGGATAAAAAGCTTGGAAATCACTTGTTCTTTTGGTACTTTCCCACGACCAGCAGACGATCGGAAGCCCCACTTTTGCTGTGGCTTAACGGTGGTCCTGGAGCGTCATCGATGGTCGGTCTCTTCTACGAAAATGGTCCACTTAGGGCAGTGACAGCGGACTCGTATACAGCATGGAACAAATCGTGGACCAATTCCTTCTCCATGCTCTACATAGACAACCCTGTCGGCTGTGGCTTTAGTTACTCTGAAAACATACCCCAGGGCTATCGGACCACAGACGAAGAAGTTGCAATGGACTTGTATTCCTTTCTGGAGCAATTCTACACCATGTTCCCAGAGTTCATGAGCAGGGAACTCTACATTGGAGGCCAGTCCTACGCCGGGAAATATGTTAGCTCTCTGGGTTACGTCCTGCATTCTAATATTCAGAGCGGGGCTTCGAAATTGCCATTTAGAGGAGCGTACATCGGTGGGGCTTTCTTTGATCCATATACACAGATTTCTCTGGCGGTGGAGTTCTTCTACACGATGGGAGCACTGTCATGGAAACAAAGGAATGAGTTCAAGGAAACGTGTTTTCGAAACTGGCCAAATGGATTGGCATGCGATGCAGGCTTTATTGTACGAATTTTGGATTATGACTCTATGGACAACTACATGGCTCCTAAAAAGTTTCCAGAATTTATTCAAAATATCATGAACTTAGAAAAAGTCAAAAAAATATTGCATGTTGGTAACAGAAGCTTCCAACTCATAAACGATGGTGTTAATTTCAAACTTGGAGAGGTTATTTTATGGAGTACTAAATCTAAGCTGGCGGTTCTCTTGGACAACTACAAGGTCCTTCTCTATGAGGGAGACTTTGACGCCAGGGTGCCTACAGTCGGTGTGGAGGGCGCTCTTCTCACAATGCCGTGGTCACTTCAGGAGGCGTATAACAATTCCAAGAGGGCTTCGTGGTACCAAGAGGGCGAGCAGATAGGTTCCTTTAGCAGGACAGGAAACTTCTGTAGGGTGGTCCTTAGAAATGCCGGACATCATGTTCCACATGACCAGCCGGACATCTCCCTGACCATGATGGAACATTTTGTCCACTTCGGCTGTATTGATTCCTACATTTGACCAAGTATGATGTATATCTAAGTAAAAAGTGAATCTGCTTAATTAAGCACATGAAACACTTCGCTTTTTTATTAATCTTTTAAATTGAAGATCTTGATAAGTTCAGTGTGAAAGTTCCAATCAATTACTATCAATTTAAATAGACTAAAACTGTCCCCACCTTGTCATGAAACCATTAGCACAGAGTAATTAAATCAATTAGTTCTGAGAACGAAGAATACAGTGATACCTTTTGAAATTCAAAAAAAAGTAATGTTTCCCTTTCAGAGCTTGCGTTCTATATGTCATCTGATTCTTTGGCCCACAGTTATCGAGCAGGGTGTTATGTGGCCAACACAACGACCAACCGCCTTTAGAGTCAGGCAACCATTAGAGTTGGGTGGACTCAGAGAGGGGGCCTTAAAATCCCGAAAATCACAATCCCAGTCTTCACCGAGATTTGAACCCAGGTCCCAAGGTTTGGAGGCGAGCGCTTAGCCACTCAGCCACCGCGCCCAAAGATATACTAGTATCAACATTCATAAATGCTATTTGCTTCCTAGTGTTGATAGATCATGGAATATGTTGCCTGAATCAGCCGAAAAAAAAAACAACTTGCCAGAGTCTAATTCATTGATTAACATGCTTCTGATTCATAAAAGAAGTTATACGAATTGAATTCAAACTCCAGGGCTTAAGCCCATCAAGCCAATGCGCTAACCACACGGAAAACAGAAGGTTGTTAGCTTCAAGCTTTTAAGTGACAAAGTATAAAGGGGACTAATTCAAGTTGTACCTCCACGTCAGTCAAGTAAAATTTCTTTCTCTTGATCGATACCAAAGACAAATTCATTACTGATAATTAATTAACTAATTGGCGACCTGGCTTCTAATCTCGTTGAAAACTGGGAATTTAAAATTTGGGGATTTTTAGGGCGCCCCTGAGTCCACCCAAACCTAATGGGTGTCTGGCTCTAGTTGGGGTAAAGGCAGTTTTTCGTTGTGCTAATCAACCTGTTCGTTAGCCGCTGGCGAAAGAGACACATTACTTAATTAACATCATCTGCCATATAGATCGCCAGGTCTGAAAGGAAACGTGACTGTATCAAGCTAAGTATCAATTAGTTTTAGCGGCCCCGGAAAAAGGGAATAGACGTTATTAGTTTTGAGTGGTCTGTCCGTCCGTCCCGTTTAGATCTCCAAAACTAGAAAAGATATTGAAAATCCGAACTCATGATATTTTAGACCATACAAATTTCTGATGCAACGGCTAGTTTTTCTTTTCTAAAAAAAATTTTTTTTTAATCAACTATGCAACCAGTTTTTATTTTAAAAGTAGACCATTTTTACATCTATTCATCATTAATAGAAACAAGCACGGGAGGCTGTTTAGTAAGGCAAATAACTATTTACCATATTTTTAACACATTTATGCACACGGTTTTAGATTTTTTATCAAAAATATTTTTTTTTACAACTGTATTGCAAAGTTATGTTAGTTCTATCATAAAAACAATAAGGCTTGTTCTATCATACTAATTACTATATTTACAAAAAATGTTTACTTTTATTTTTAAAGAGAAAAATCTATTTAGCATGCATATAAAAGGAACATAATATAAAGCAACAATTAGTAAGTCGTTTTTCATGTTATCGTGTGAACCGCAGTGACGTTTCCATGGCCCTGGAACACTGAACTAATGGAAGGGGAGATTTTATTTTTTACGAAAATGTTTTTGTTTTTGAGGCTTTGAATAAGAGATTGACCCTTTACAGAAGAACAATTAGATCAACTAGAAATATTATTAGACAATCATTATAAAACATCAATTAGGTCAGGTTCACATCTACCTCCTCCTTCACTTTCACCCATTCCTTGGTCTGCTGGGCCGTTAGGGCACGAAACAATATTGTAACTTTTTCCATTCTTCTCTGTCATTTGCCTTTGATACAATTTTATTCTGATATTCTTTCTGAAAATATTAAAACCTTCCTTTTTTACCTGCCTGGGTGGACCACTCCAGGGGCCGATATTGAGTTTGTGTCTCCACACAAACTGTCTTCGTAACCTTGTTTTTTTTTATTTTTAAATGTAGCGCAATGGTTTTTATTCATTTTTCAATCAGCCTGTATATTACTTTTCTTTATTTTTTTGTATTGTTTGTAATTTTTTTTATGTTTACTGCGACATGAACAACAAATACTTTTTTTTTTTGACAAATGTCAATTAGTTATTCTATTTTAGTCTATTACAAATTCTATACTTAACCTTTGATTCTATTTATAGACAAGTTTAATTCGGGCAGTTGTATTGTATCACATTTAATCAAACGCGGTTTATCTATATGTGGCCAGTCCAAGTGTATAAATGTGTTAAGTTATCAGAGAACTGAGCATTTATCTTTACCTATAAAACAACCGCATTGTGACTACAAGTGACCGACTAAAGTTTAAAGGAAGGTTCAGTTCTTAATGGAAAACGTATAGTTTTCTCACAGTTTTTTAACTTTAATTATTGAATTTTGTTTTAAAAATGATGTACAATATAGACGCCTTTATTTGTTTTGCAATTTACTTGAGAATTGACTATGATGACGTCGTTGCCCGGAGTAGGGCCGGATATATGGTCGTGTAAAACAGTGCAGCAGTCAAGAACCTCACCAATATACTAAACAACCCCCCCCCCCCAAAAAAAAAGTGTTTTTAAAAAAATGTGAACACACATTAAAGTTATAACTCGGTTCTGCTAATCGCCATCCACTAGGGCCAGCCCTAGGTAACTGGAGGCCCAGGGCGAATGGAATTTTCGTGACCCCCAAATGAAACAAAAAATAAATAATAATAAACACAGAAATGTAAAATTATGCAATTTACTCAAAGCCTGTAGGAAGACATAGAGCTCTTCCTATTTTAAGAATTGATCCAAGTTTCGAAATACTGTATATTCCCATATTCCAAAAAATACATAAGAGCTACTTGAGAGGCGCTCACGTGCTGGAGGTCCAATGCGGCTGCCTACTTTGCCTAAGGCCGTCCCTGCATCCATGTACGTCATGCAGAGGATACGCACCATCTTGTGAAATATACGTGACTTATCTTATAGATCGCAGACGTTACTTCAAAAGATAAGATAATATTAATGACCCCCTATGCACTTCAAGTGTCAATCTAGTTATGGATGCAATCAGACCCTTACCGTCTGCTATTTCTATGGTGTCCTGGCTGATAATGCATTGCCCTTTCCATTCTGAGCACTTGTACCAATCTGTCCAAGCATATACAATAAAGACGGTGCCACTATCTTTGTGTCTTTATGAGTATTCTACTAGCTTTTGTTTTTCTATTTGTAAAATATGGTTCAGTGTTTTATGTAATAATGTAACTTTACTTTTATTCTTCTGACCTGAAGTGTCTCTAAATTTAGAGATGTATTTAATGCGTTAGTTAAGTAAACAGTTCCCCTTTCAGACCTTGTTGTCTATAGGGCAGATGATGTGAAGGTCGTCTGTTTCTGTGACCTACGGTTAACGAGGGTGTCATGTGGCCAGCACAACGACCAACCGCCTTTACGTTTCCCCAACTTATGTCAGGTACCCATTAGAGCTGGGTGCAACCAGAGGCGCCGAAATACCCTGAAATTAAAAATCCCAGTCCTCATCAGGATCGGAACAGGGGACCCCTTTTTGGAAGCCAAGCGCCTTACCGCTCAGCCACTGAGCCGTCTTACTCTTATCAAATATTTCATTGAAAGGCCTGTCCATTTCTTAAGTATGTCCTTCTATTACCCTACCATTAATTTATTGTTTTTTTTTTTATAAATATTTATGTCCACAAAAAAATACTGCTCATAACCTGAGCACTTTGTAGGATTACTAAGTGTTTCAGATTTTTATTTCATTTGGACACTTAAGAAGAGCACAATTATGTCATTGTTTTCATACAAAGGAGTAAATCTATAAATAGTAAGATACAATTTGGTCTATCCTGTGTGCATAATATGTATTGATTAGCAAGGTATTTTTTTTTAATAAATCCTAAACTTTTTGTTTTCTTACTTCCCTGTAGAATGTGATTTCTGGAGCTCTTTCGAGTGAAGCACTTAGTAATTGTTCACTCGCTCTATGTCTCTTTTCAGTCGTATAATTCTGCACAATTATTCACGGCCGATGACAAAACACAAAACGGATCAAAGAACTAACCAAATAATTCATCACCAAGTGGCAATGAAATATTTCTTTGTTTGCTATAGAAAAGGGTGAGATTAACCCTTGAAGTGCTGAGCTGCTTTACAGTGAGTGCATACACAATGGGATTACAATGCTGATGTTTAGAGGCTAAAGTACCACACGCCTTTTAAGGGTTAAACGGTGCTATTCTTTCTCTCAATATAGCTATGTTTTTTTTTAAAGTACTTCTTTAAAAACATTATTAGTTGATGACAGCGATCTTGTAATATTCTTGACATTGTTTATTTTGTCCTTCATACCCAATCTCTCCCAATCTTTCTTATTTTAAAAAACTTTCTTTTTTTTTTTAACGTTCCATTATGTCTCCAACACATTTCTCCATATTGCTTTGTCTTCTTTTTCTCTCTGACTGCGTATTATTGCCGAAAGAACAAAGACGGGATCTTATAAATTGAAGTAGAAACTAAGGGCAGATTACTGGGTTTAATGTTGGTTGTGAACATAGCCGATTTTTTCATAGTGTAGTTCAGTTTAGGAATGTATGTCTCCTAGAACTCTTAAAGTGGGAAGTCGCAGCTCCACAGATAAGCATTTAGGCAGCTAGATAGTTAAAGGGGATACTTTATCAACATGCAAAACAGATTTTATAAATTATAAAATCATACTTGAATTACATACACACATTTCAAATTATGAGGGGAAAAAATTATAAAGACTGACCTGCTGCAATGTCCATTAAAGAAGTGGTCAAGAAATAGCTCAACCCTTGACCCGAAGGTCTTGGATTCGAGACCCGTTATCGTAATTTTAGGTCTGAACTCGGGTCTGTGAATTAACTCATCTCTAAATAAGCACGAGGTCTAAGCTGGTGAATGTTGAGAAATTCATTGCATTTGCGAAATATAGTCCTTGTTCACCTTTGGCTTACAAATGGATGGCGTTACACTATCTGTCCTAGGGACGATCCGGCGTTGTAAATGAGTTTACTTACTTTTACTTTATGTTGTAAAATATAACATAACACCAAATAAATGTGGAACACCAATTGATAATGTAGACACTTTAAAATCTAACACATAAAATCACGCAAAATAAATGTTGACATTTTGCACCCCCGACATAATCTAAAACGTTGCAAGTTTCTCCTAAATTTTTTTCTTCCCGTTTAATCTTTTGGTGCCCAGACATTTCCGGGCCTGGTGCTAGTATAAATCTGATAGGCGCATCGCAAGCCACTTATCCATAGAATAAGTTGTTGACACCGAATACTCCAATTAAACCAAGCCTTGGTGGTTTAAAAATGCACTGTGGGTAGAAGATTCGAGTGCTTGAACAGCCAAGCGTCCCAGGCCTGATATCGCCCCTGGTTTGATCATCACTGGTTTTAAGCAGCACATTACACAGCCGTGTCCATGGTCAATTTTGACACATCGCTTGTCACACTTGCTGTAACGGAGGAATACTGCGAAGTTCGCCGGTCAGCCATGCCCATCCCTTCAGTCACATCCTTCACGTCAGTCACATCCATCCCTTCACTCACATCCTTCCCTTCAGTCACATCCTCCACTGTCTTGGGTATCCTAACGTGATCGGTCAAATTTCCGGAAACAGCGAAAAATATCAGAATCAGTGCAGCGGTGACGAAGAGGGCATACCAAAGGTTCTCCACATGAGTAAGCGGTACTCGCGGTGAAAAATGTTTGGGACATTCCGTTGAGTTGTGTACGGACTCGTTCGCGTCTTCCTTTTGCTCATCACACCACACGACGCAGCCTGTGAGATATAAACAAAAAACCATGTTGAATTGGTGAAAAGGTTTATGCTTATCATTAGGAATTAATGTTATCGGAGACAAGCCCAAACCACCAATGCACGCAGAAGGTATTGAAAAGATTATAACTCTATTTGAAAGAGCAACCACATCAGAAACGAAGCGATTAGAGACAGGGTTACTACTGCGATTTGACCCCACCATGACCTATTAACTATTGTGAAAAATACGGAAACTAAAACTCTATGGCCATATTACAAGGTCTTCGGGGCTCGCAAAGACCTTTCTTCAGGGAACAGTACCAGGAAAAAGATGAGGCAGAAAGAGAAAGCGATGGGAAGAGAACATCAAATAATGGGCAGGCTTATCAGTGTAAGAGGCTCTATTCAAGACAAATG
Source organism: Biomphalaria glabrata (assembly GCF_947242115.1). Classification (NCBI taxonomy): domain Eukaryota; kingdom Metazoa; phylum Mollusca; class Gastropoda; family Planorbidae; genus Biomphalaria; species Biomphalaria glabrata. The sequence continues at coordinate 3,425,619 of NC_074728.1, forward strand.
GAGAGTGACGGTCGACAAATCTTGCGTGGTGCCCCTACGTCCAACAGACTAGGAGATTAGTGAAGATGAAGGTTGGTGAAGTGTGTGAACTAACTGAGGCGTTCGACTTTGAACACCTCAGTTATTTCGCCAATATATTGATGTCACTCGAAAAAACACCTCATCAATGTATATTTCTGATTGGAAATGCTATGCTGCAACCATAGAGTGTGTGTTCCGTACAACACTCATGACTCATGACCATTCCATTGATACCAGGGTAAAGCACTTCCTTCAAGCATTCTTTGATTGCCAAATACAAATTAAACGTTAATTGGATACTGAGAAACGATGCGCAGGAATGTAGCGTCTAATCCCCAACAGGTCATGCACCAAATATTAGCTTAGTGACTAGCAACCAGAAAACGCCCCCGCCCCCCTGTTGATGATAGGTCATTGACTAGTAGCACCAAACTTCTAGTACAGCTAAAATGATGAGGGCGTATTATATTTTCAATGAAAAAAGTTTTAAATAATTTGAACAAATTTCTCTTGTGGGACAAAAAACTCAATATAACTTTGATCACAATGAACAGAAATTTAACTTGGGATATGGATCTAATGGAAATGAAATAAATTTGATATATAAACATACTCTTAGCAGGGCCGGTCTTAACGATTGCGGGGCCCTATGCGAAACGGATTGCGCGGGGCCCAGCCTGGTAGGGATACGGATAATAAGTGAAAATTGCATTTTATTCATTCTTTACTAAGTACAATACCTCGATCAAGTTAACTTTACGAGCCTTGCGTGTAGCGAAGTCATACAGTATGTTATCAAAATTGTGTTTCCAACATAGATCACGCTCAAATACAATAGTAAGTATTGCCAGATTGTTCAATCTATCTTCGTGAATTGTTGACCTCAAGTAATTGAATGACACCCCAATATGAAAATTTTGTCTATTTTTCAGGAGATTTCCATGAGCCCGTGGAATATCAGGAGGCAGAGGTAAACTTGTAATATGAATTATAATTGTTTAATTTAAAATTAGCGCGGGGCCTATGAAAGTGCGGGGCCCTCTGCGGCCGCATAGGTTGCAGTGGCCTAAGACCGGCCCTGACTCTTAGTCACAACATTCCTCATTTCGTATAACTCAAAGATGGCTATTAAGTCAAATCCTCGCTTTACAAAGCCGGCCGCAAACATGGCATGAGTAATTTGGGTCTCCTGCAGATAACATTCCTCATTTCGTATAAATCAAAGATGGCTATCGATTCAAATCCTCGCTTTACAAAGCCGGCCGCAACATGGCATGAGTAATTTGGGTCTCCTGCAGATAAGCCTGCTTCCTCTCTCTGTCTTTGGTTACCTTTCCGTTCTTCCATGCTGGCCACTCCTCCTTGGCTCGTATCTTGAGACTCCGACACTGACGCCACGAGGAGCGACCGAGAGCTAGTGTTTTCACGCCATTAATGTTCTATATAAAACTCCTTGACAGAGCTCTTATGGTTGTGTTTGTAACGCTTGTGTTGCCCCCCCCCCCCCGAGCTTCACTCAGCTACCCCCCCTCATAAAAAAAAAATATTAGCACAATTTTCTTTATTAATACTTGTACAGTGTACAAAGTTCAGTGTACAATGTTAAGTGTACAATGTTAAGTGTACAATGTCCAATGTACAATGTCCAGTGTGCAATGTCCAGTGTATAATGTCAAGTGTACAATGTTCAGTGTGCAATGTTCAGTGTGCAATGTCCAGTGTACAATGTTCAGTGTACAATGTTCAGTGTGCAATGTTCAGTATTCAATGTTCAGTGTACAATGTTCAGTGTACAATGTTCAGTGTACAATGTTCAGTGTACAATGTTCAGTGTTCAATGTTCAGTGTGCAATGTTCAGTGTGCAATGTTCAGTGTACAATGTTCAGTGTGCAATGTTCAGTGTGCAATGTTCAGTGTGCAATGTTCAGTGTGCAATGTTCAGTGTGCAATGTTCAGTGTGCAATGTTCAGTGTACAATGTTCAGTGCTCTGTTTGGCTCACCTTCGAAGCAATGATTTCCAGAAGTGCCGTTCATGCAGCGATAACAGTGGCCCCCAATGGTACACTTTTGGTCCAAGCATGAGAGGCTACAGATGTCGTGGCAGTCTACTCCATACAGCGGCGGCGCACATTCTGTTAGTTTGAAAGTAACCATGAAAGCGTCAGAATACATTGTTAATCGTCTGCCATACAATACAAAACGAGAACACGCGGGACACACAATGAAGGATAATCATGAATCGAGTTCATTAAAATACCTTTTTTCTTTTTACAATACCTCAGTTTAAGAACTTCATTGAGGTTGGGTGGGTGGGTGGTTGAGTTGAGGGTAGATCCTCGACGCTGATCTCAGAAACGGCTCTAACGATTTTCCTAGAAATTTGACAGTGGTGTATATCGTCGGAATAAAATACATATCAGCTCGTTGGCCACACGAGGAAAACTCTAGTTTGACCGTTATAATTTTTAAAAGTAATAACAATTATGGCTAGAGATCTAGACCTAGGTCTAGATCCAGCATCGGTTTTGAAAAATAAACAAACAATCGCGTACGGAATATCCGATTGTTGGGTTTTAGTGATACAAAAAGCTGAATAAATTAATGCTCTGGAAAATTGTGCACATCGTGTTCAAAGTCTACATCTAAAGGCCTGTGATTTGAAAATCATGTAGTGTACTATATCTTATGCATTCGCTTAATAATAATAATAATAATAATAATAATCTTTATTATCCGTAAGGAAATTTGTCTTACAATTTGTGCATTACACCAAACAAAAAAAACATTATAACTATAAGAAACCAAAGTGTACATTCACACCAGACTCACTCAGAATTTACATGTGACAAAGTAACAAGAATTCTTTCTCAGAGGTAAGGGAAGGGGTTAAATAAATGTTTCTTTGTCTTTAAATTTAACATTAATTGACGATTGGTAATGAATAATTTAGCTTTGGAAGGGAAATTGTACTTGATAGATGTGGTGGTATAAATTTAATTAGTTCCCTTTGAGGAATTTAAGTCGAGTCAATAGTTTGTAAGTACCAAACATTGTGACATTTACCCAGATGCCCCCATTCCTTATCCCTCCTTTTCCCAACTGATCCAGATAAGTGAAACAGGTCATTGCGTGTTGAAAAACATGACATTGCGCTTAACAAATAACAATTGGTAATTGGAAAATATAAACAAGAGCTTAAAAAAAAGAATTAATATGTAGCATAGTTGTAACAATTAGTTTGGATCAGACATGTAAATCAATTTGAAATAGATCTACACTTGCAATAAATATATATATATAATAATATAATATATACACATATTAGGGGGCAATGACCTGAATTCGAACTCATGGTTCAAATCTCAACAAACCGACATTGTAGCCACTGTGCTACTGAAGCTCTTATGTACAAAGAAGATTTTTTTTCTTCTATAGTTTCGTGATATTTCATGTTTTGAGTTCCTTAAGACTCAGACGAAGACCTATAAAGGGGACTGATTCAGCATATGCCACTACTTCAGTCAAGTATCATTTCCTTCCCTTGTTCAAGTTACCAGGTGTGCCACGAACTATTTGAACAACTAAATACTCAGAATGTTCGAAATGTTACATTTAGAAAACAGTTTGGGAAACACTGTTCTAGATTCTAGAGTTATGATTTATTTGAATATCCACTCAATATACGCGAAATTTTGTAAAACGTAGTTTTTATATTGAATATGTTTTTCGCTTTTATTGCATCTATCAAAGTGCAATGTAAGCATTGTTAGTAATAAGGATATCATGTATATCTTATCTTATCTTATATAATACAGACGTTACTTCAAAAAAGAAGATGATTACGTCCTACGCGTCATGCATTTAGTCATGCATATTAACCAATGACTTAAATTCTGCCAAGTCACTGGTTTTCTTGGCTAGCTCAGGCAACCCATTCCATGCTGGAAATATCAAACACAATTATACTTAATTTGTGGAAACAAAAGCCATTTTAATCACCAACACTAATATCAGTGGCAGTGATGTTACAGCTACTGTCTGGAGTTACAAAAGGAAATGTTATGTAATGCAAATATGTGCAACCTTTTTCAAGTTGATTGCCCATATAACTTTCGAACACATGTGACGCATAACAGGCAGACCGCGAGACGCGCATCCACATAGCATTATTATGTATGACTTTTTTTTCGACGAAATGTGACAGCTAAGCGAGACGGGCTTTATATAGCCCGCCGGCGGTAGATTCTGGCAACTTTAGGCATCCTTGATCTAGTAACAAGAAAATCATTCGAAAGACAATGCTTATACAATATGTAACTGTATCAATTAGTTTGGATCAGCCATTTGATTAAACATAAGCCCAACCTAGAAAATAATAAATCTGTGCGATTAGAAATATTTGTACCAAATAGCATTTGTTAAGCATTTAGCTTTCTCAATGGGCTCTGCTCCTATCACTTGTCTGGACCAGTTGTGAAAAGGGGAGGGAAGAATGTGAATGTTTACATGATCTTTTTTTTTTAAGGCATAAAAAAAAAAACTTTCACTCAGGGCTCAAATATCCTCAGTGGGACTTATGCAACTTAAACCACCACATCTGTCTAGTAGGATTTCTTTCCCTTGTCCAAAATGCCAAACAAAATAATTAACTACCTATTAGTTAAATAACTAATCGGTAAATTTTTTAAAAATTTATTCTTGTGTTGTCAGGTAAAATAAATCAGTGGGACTTATGCAACTTAAACCACCACATCTGTCAAGTAGGATTTCTTTCCCTTGTCCAAAATACCAAACAAAATAATTAACTACCTATTAGTTAAATAACTCATCGGTATTTTTTTTAAATTTATTCTTGTGTTGTCAGGTAAAATAAATAATTGTGCCAAATTTCAGGTTAATCCGAGATTGGGTGTGGGAGAAATAACGTGTACAAACGTTTTACCAGACAGACAGAAAGACAGACAGAAAGAGTTGACATATAAGCTTTGTAAAAACCAGTCAAACCTATAAAAGCACTCACCGCCAAAAGCCTCAAACTGACAGAGCCTTAGAAACGACTTATTGAAGGCGGATGCAGTCGTCCGCTGCTTGGTGTTCCAAATCTTTATGGATTTTACACGGTTGTCATGACGATCAAACATTGGGACAAAACGATACGAACTCAGAACAACATTCTGGTTTATATGGGACAATAAAATGTTACCATGATCGTCGTAAAAATTTATCAAAAACCTTGTGTTGAAGGCGTTACCAGACAACGCTGTAGAATTATATGTAAAAATATTTTAAAATGAAATTGCTATAGAATTTTTAATCGGGTGTTCTTCACTATTTCTCTCCTAATTTACGAAACATTGACCCCCCATGAAATCAAATTAAAATTAAAATTTTTGGTTTTAAAAACGTCTATTTGTGTTATATGAAAAGAGCATGCATTCTCCAATAATTCTATACTAAAAGTAATGTTATCTGACTACAAACAAAAATGTAATTGAAGTTTAATCATAACAGGGTAGAATGAACAAATATGAAAAAAGAACAATTCTGTCAGAACATGGAAAACAATCACGGAGATAAAGAGTGAATTAAGCATCTTAGACTGAACACGAACTACATAGAGCAAGTCCGATGAAGGGTCAGTTGGACAGCTCCTGGTGGCTTGTGGCCAAGAGAAGTGATGCTGGTCAAAAAAATCCGCATAAAAGGATGGTTTTGAATTTTTTGGGATCTCGACAAGTCCGGGAAACCAAAAATTGGTGACATACTCAGGTTCTATCCAGGGCTTTTGCAAGAAAGGATTTGAACCTCTGAATTGGAGTTTGATGACTGTTAGGATGATATAATTTTTTTTCCAAGAGCAATTTTGAATGGTGCATAAAGACAGAGATCACAGAAAGAGTTAGACACAGAAAGAGAGAATGAAATGGAGAGAAACAGAAAGAGATACAGAGAAAAGCAAAGAGAGACAGAGGGAGACAGATACAGAGCGAAGTTGATAAAATGAAAAGGAAGAAATGATTTTATTATTAATCAATTTTTCCACTCACTTAAAAAGTTCATTGATATCTCATCAATCAGAACCGGATATCTAAAAGTAATTTTCCAGAAAAAATGGTTGTCGCCTAATTCAGTTTGGGCACATCTCCCTTTCTGACCACTAGCCAAGTCACCGAGTCCATCTACTGGAAGACTGGAATAGCGTCTACGCTGACTGTGATCAATGTATACACTGGACATCAATGTGCTTTGTTTGAGAGCCACATTTCGACCTGAAGAGATATAATACATATCTATCTTTATTTACAAAGTTTGTCTAAGTATCAATAGCAGTCCCTCGTTTATCGCCTGAGATGCTTTCCAGAATCATCCACAAAAACTAAAAATTCGGAAAATTCTTCTTTTTCGTTCATCATGATGAGATTATAAAAAGGATTAACACAGCATCGAACAAATTATGTGGGAAGAAATAGCCCAAGACCGGACAACGTGTAGACAGACTGTCTGTGCTGGTACGAAATTCGCCGAGTGCAAAAGAAACGAAGCTGCATAAGTCAAGAAGAAGAAGAAGAAAGCTGTCTTGTCAACTAGCCCTAAGCCAGATGCTTATACATGCTCGAGCTGTGGCAAACTCTGCAGCTCCAGAATCGGCTTGATCAGTCACACCAGATTCTTCCCCGTCTCAAGACGAATCCAAAACCATTGAAAGAGTTGGGCGCACCCATTGTGCTCCGAGACGTAGGGAGCCATATAACACAGCTATGGCTACATTAGGGCTCGCAAAGACCCCCTCCTTCAGGGAACCGAACCAGGAAAAAGAAGAAGCAGACGGGATGGGAAGACCACATAAAAGAATGGTCAGACCTGTCATTGAATGAATTTTTGTACAAGGCAAAACACAGAGAGGATTGGGAAAAGACGGTCAGCAAATTTTGTCTGAGTCCCCAGCGGTCCAACACACAAAGGGATAGGTAAAGGTGAAGGTTATCATTAAGTAAAGAGGCTGAGTCGTTGGGGCTCTCTCTCATCTCCGGCACAGACTAGAACTAGATCACTAAGTCCAGGACTATAACAATAAAGGCAACACCAACCCAGGAGGCGCGGTGGCTGAGTGGTGAAGTGCTTGGCGTCCTTGGGTCCCGGGTTCAAATCCTGGAGAAGTCTTGAATTTTTTGTTAATTTCTGGATCTTTAGGGCGTCTGAGTCCACCCAGCTCATATGGGTACCTGATTTTAGGGAAAAGTAATTGGCGGTTAGTCGTTGTGCTTGCCACAAGACATCATCTTTAAGCGTGGGCCACAGACGCGGATGACTTTTACATCATGTGCCCCATAGATCTTAGTGTCTAAATAGGGAAATAATTATAGCTACAATCATAATATAAGAAAAGCATAAAACTCCTACTGGTTAAGCAATTTAATCACAAGGGTATAAGGCTCCTTTAACCATAGCAGCCTGCTTCTTCCTATTTTACGATCTATGCTATGGTCTCTTATGGAGCAACCACCGTATATGTGTGTGCATTGGGTATATTATGGATATATTAAATCCTGAAGGTTATAGTCTGTGTAAATAAAAATTTTCTTCGTATTTCAATTATGCATGTGAGACTGGATTGTTTAACTTTGTAGACAAGACAGCTCGATTTTGAAAATTAAAAAAATTACATTCGTTAAATATTCGCTATAAATTCGATTGAAATTTGCATTTATTTACAATACTTAAAATATTTATGCGGCAAAGAGTGGTGCCAAAGTTAATTTTTGTATTGTATTTCTTGATTCATGAATTGGGAGATGATGCTTGCCCTTGAAATGTACGAGAGTATTTAAATGAGTTCGTTCCCCTTCCACACAGTATCTTAGGCACATACATGTAGAATAAAACGACCGCAGCTGAAGAAACGTCTATAACTCTAATACACAAAGGAAACAGTCTCGTCTCTGTTGTTATACAGGATGTTCACTCTGTTACACTCGTACGCTAATTACTTTCTATGCTCTTGGCAGTATCGATTACAGTGTGACGTCACTTTATGTGCCCCGGTCAAAATCTCTGCATGATATTTGATTCTCTACAATGTCAATAGTAAAAAAAAAAAAGATCTAGAGAAGATTGGAGTTTTATTATTTACTTATTGTTATCAAAAATGGTTTTAGTGATCAAGATGTTTCAATCAATCAATAAATCCCCTGACTTAGTAATAAAGTATCTAAAAAATCTACAGTATTTAACCCAGTGAGGCCCAGCCTAATTCGAACCGCGGGCCATTTTAATTTCCAGCACTCGTCTTGTGGGCCACATGACCGAAAAGTTACAAAAACGAAATGAAATTGTGCTGAAACTATTTTGGTAGAAACCTATGAATTTAATACTTAATCAATAGGTTATTTGACAATTATATTTTTACGCGTCAGAGAAATAGTCTAATTTCTCTACCTAATTGTAGGCAACTGTGTAGGTAGCTTTACCAACGATTCATTTTGTGGTCTCTCTTTGGTAAATGTTTCCATGGATCCCCCAACCTCTAGTCTAGTCATTATTTTATAATGCCGTTTTTTATGTTATTTTATTAGACAGCCACACTTTTTTTTGTACAAAAAATATGTTGGCTTATTATTATGCTCAACAAAAATATATTTTCACTATTCCTGGTAAATTCTACATTCAGAGTCCCATTTCATAAGCACACAAATGTTAAAGATCATGGTACCAATCCATCAGAAAAAAAGAGAGGGCCTGACGTAGGTCAAGATACATTTTTTTAACCTTTTTTTTTCGTTTGAAAGGGGGATTTCTACACTATGTGCAGACGTTTAGGCGTGCTGGATGGAACCACGTCCCGGGCCGGATCTAGCCCTTATTTTGGGCATCACTGAATTTTTAACCAGATACGAAAAGAAAAACTGAGACATTGTTCACCAGTGTTTTTGTTTTGTTTGTCAAAACTTTTTCGACCCGCAGCTGTATTCTAATGTGATCTGTTTAAATTGTAATCTTTTACCTTCGCTGATGTAGATGGCGCAAATGTCTCTTGTCCCCTCCCAGCTGACTGTAACTTCACAGACCCGGGCCGTGACCTCACAGAGGATGATGACTGTCTCTTTGTCGACGAGGATGTACCTGTGCTGCGGGCAGTCCCCCACGAAGCAGTCGCCGCTGTAGCCTAAAGGGTTCGTGAAGTACACAAGAAAACCTTTCTTCATCTTGTCCTTCAGAAGAAACAACTTCTCGTTAGTTTTAATGCTAAGGCTTGAGATGACAATAATATGGTGTCTTCGAGTCAGATCAACTATGATTAGTTTTAATGCTAAGGCTTGAGATGACAATAATATGGTGTCTTCGAGTCAGATCAACTATGATTAGTTTTAATGCTAAGGCTTGAGATGACAATAATATGGTGTCTTCGAGTCAGATCAACTATGATTAGTTTTAATGCTAAGGCTTGAGATGACAATAATATGGTGTCTTCGAGTCAGATCAACTATGATTAGTTTTAATGCTAAGGCTTGAGATGACAATAATATGGTGTCTTCGAGTCAGATCAACTATGATTAATTTTAATGCTAAGGCTTGAGATGACAATAATATGGTGTCTTCGAGTCAGATCAACTATGATTAGTTTTAATGCAAAGGCTTGAGATGGCAATAATATGGTGTCTTCGAGTCAGATTAACTATGATTAGTTTTAATGCTAAGGCTTGAGATGACAATAATATGGTGTCTTCGAGTCAGATTAACTATGATTAGTTTTAATGCAAAGGCTTGAGATGACAATAATATGGTGTCTTCGAGTCAGATTAACTATGATTAGTTTTAATGCTAAGGCTTGAGATGACAATAAAATGGTGTCTTCGAGTCAGATTAAGTATGATTAATTTTAATGCTAAGGCTTGAGATGACAATAATATGGTGTCTTCGAGTCAGATTAACTATGATTAGTTTTAATGCTAAGGCTTGAGATGACAATAATATGGTGTCTTCGAGTCAGATTAACTATGATTAGTTTTAATGCTAAGGCTTGAGATGACAATAATATGGTGTCTTCGAGTCAGATTAACTATGATTAGTTTTAATGCAAAGTCTTGAGAAGACAATAAAATGGTGTCTTGGAGTCAGATCAACTATTATTAGTTTTAATTCTAAGGCTTGAGATGACAATAATATGGTGTCTTCGAGTCAGATTAACTATGATTAGTTTTAATGCAAAGGCTTGAGATGACAATAATATGGTGTCTTCGAGTCAGATTAACTATGATTAGTTTTAATGCAAAGGCTTGAGATGGCAATAAAATGGTGTCTTCGAGTCAGATCAACTATTATTAGTTTTAATTCTAAGGCTTGAGATGACAATAATATGGTGTCTTCGAGTCAGATTAACTATGATTAGTTTTAATGCAAAGGCTTGAGATGACAATAATATGGTGTCTTCGAGTCAGATTAACTATGATTAGTTTTAATGCAAAGGCTTGAGATGACAATAATATGGTGTCTTCGAGTCAGATTAACTATGATTAGTTTTAATGCAAAGGCTTGAGATGACAATAATATGGTGTCTTCGAGTCAGATTAACTATGATTAGTTTTAATGCAAAGGCTTGAGATGACAATAAAATGGTGTCTTCGAGTCAGATCAACTATTATTAGTTTTAATTCTAAGGCTTGAGATGACAATAATACAGTGTCTTCGAGTCCGAACATTAATATGGAGTGCAGTTTTTCAAGTGGCAACATAGCCCCCAGATTCAACCTACATATTTTGCCACAATCAGCGCAGACAGAACCATTGTCCGCCGGTGTTCAATTTCGATTCTCTTATCGCGACTACGTCTGTCTCAGAAGTGGATTTTCATTGGTCTCAAAAGTGTATCTCTTTGGTATAGTGTGTTTGTGTTTTTATGGTGACGGTGACAAGACGTCAGAGAATGGTTGTTGGCTATGGAGTGTAAATGATGCAAGATAAGGAGCACTGTCGTAAGTTGTCTTGAGCAGATGAGTCCAGAATGCCGAAGTGAAAAGACGTGGTTTTGTATGAGTTAGATATTGTTTAAATGTTTCTTGAGGTCCGAAAGTTACGCTGGGCAGGGCACGTATCCCGTATGGTTTTTTGTATTAAAAAGCTGCTTATTTGTATGTGCTATTTGGGCTGTTTTTGTGCTAAGGCGATAGGGTATCTAAAAAATTAAATAAATAAAATCAAAATAGGTGCTCAGGTTACTTTCGGTGTTCTGAAAACATTATTTGGTACCTTACAACAAGGATTCTTCTAAAAAAAGATTTAAAAAAAAAACAGCAGTTAACTTCCGGTCTGGGTTTGTTTGGGGTGTGTGTTTAACAATTCGACTTTAAAAAATATCGTCATTATTCTGAAAAGTAGATGCAGTGACTAATTTTTGGCTTACCGAATATTTAATTTTCGTATGTAAAATTAAGTCAACATAAATACGACTGACCCAAAGGAGCCGCCAACAAGGTTTGTGTAACAGAAACTCCTTATGACTTTTTGTTACATTATTTGAATTTCACTACCACATCATTCAAGTATGATTTCTTTCTCTTGTTCGATACCATACAAAATAATTAATTAACAATAGTTAATTAACTAAGTGGTTAATTTTTTTAAAATTATTCTTGTTTTGTCAGGTGAAAGAAATAACTTTGCAAACGTTCAGTTTGATCAGATATAGGGAGTGGGAATAATAACTTTGTACACAAATTTTTACTAGACAGAGTGAGTTGATATAAGCTTTGTAAAGACAGACAGAGTTGATATAAGCTTTGTAAGACGGACAGAGTTGATATAAGCTTTGTAAAGACAGACAGAGTTGATATAAGCTTTGTAAAGACAGACAGAGTTGATATAAGCTTTGTAAAGACAGACAGAGTTGATATAAGCTTTGTAAGACAGACAGAGTTGATATAAGCTTTGTAAGACAGACAGAGTTGATATAAGCTTTGTAAAGACAGACAGAGTTGATATAAGCTTGTAAGACAGACAGAGTGAGTTTATATAAGCTTTGTAAGACAGACAGAGTGAGTTGATATAAGCTTTGTAAGACAGACAGAGTGAGTTGATATAAGCTTTGTAAGACAGACAGAGTGAGTTGATATAAGCTTTGTAAGACAGAGTGAGTTGATATAAGCTTGGTAAGACAGACAGAGTGAGCTGATATACGCTTTATAAGACAGACAGAGTGAGTTGATATAAGCTTTGTAAGACAGACAGAGTGAGTTGATATAAGCTTTGTAAGACAGACAGAGTGAGTTTATATAAGCTTTGTAAGACAGACAGAGTGAGTTGATATAAGCTTTGTAAGACAGACAGAGTGAGTTGATATAAGCTTTGTAAGACAGACAGAGTGAGTTGATATAAGCTTTGTAAGACAGACAGAGTGAGTTGATATAAGCTTTGTAAGACAGAGTGAGTTGATATAAGCTTTGTAAGACAGACAGAGTGAGCTGATATACGCTTTGTAAGACAGACAGAGTGAGCTGATATAAGCTTTGTAAGACAGACAGAGTGAGTTGATATACGCTTTGTAAGACAGACAGAGTGAGTTGATATACGCTTTGTAAGACAGACAGAGTGAGTTGATATAAGCTTTGTAAGACAGACAGAGTGAGTTGATATACGCTTTGTAAGACAGACAGGGTGAGTTGATATAAGCTTTGTAAGACAGACAGAGTGAGTTGATATAAGCTTTGTAAGACAGACAGAGTGAGTTGATATAAGCTTTGTAAGACAGACAGAGTGAGTTGATATAAGCTTTGTAAGACAGACAGAGTGAGTTGATATAAGCTTTGTAAGACAGAGTGAGCTGATATAAGCTTTGTAAAGACAGACAGAGTGAGTTGATATAAGCTTGCAAAGACAACACAAATCCCTCGTTCATAACCTCATTTTACCTACTAAGTTTAAGGCCTCGATCTGCAGCCAGGTGAACCTTATTGACCTGTCCAGTGTTATTCTGACGGAGTCGTTCACAGCCACGTGATCCTTACACTTTGTGCCAGTCCTCTTCTTTATTTGAGTGTTACTGACATGTGCAGTAAGGACAGCGTCCTCTAAATAGGACAATGACAACATTTTTATAACGTTCGAAACGAAGAAAACAAACGAGTAGTTATTGAAGTCTTAAAATGGTCTGTGTTCATCAATTGAAAATAAATGATTTGTGAACTTTTAAGTCTGATGATGACGACATGTACATTCAAATGTCAAATATCTACAAAGGCAGATGATAAACATATTGTCTGTATTTATGGAAAGACGGTTGACAGCGAGTTTCATGTGGTCAGCTCATCGACCAACAGCATTTACATCTTAAACTCAGTAAAGGGCCCTTTTAGTTTTTTTTGTGTCATGCTAATCCCGAGGCTCATAAAACTAGTTCTCACCGTGACTCAAACTCGAGACCGCTAGGTCGGTAAGTCAAGCAACTTAACCCTCACACATCGCGGCATAGGTAGGCTCTAGGTGTTTAGTCGAGACCATACGTTATGGAATGCCTTGATACTGAGCTGCAACGTCACAAGCTGTGGGCAGTTTGGACCAATAGCTCGTTGCCACATCACAGGTCTGTACGACGTGGCAACGAGCTATGGGTCTAAACTGCCTACAGGTTGTGACGTTGCAGGTCAGTGTTGAGGCCTTCTATAATGAATTGTTCTCGGTTTAGCCATATCGTCTAATTGAAGAGGCATTTATTCAAATATTGTTTAATGAGGTGCTATCGTTTATCCATTTGATTAAATACAACTCTTTGAAAACACTACAAAAAAACAACAACAACAAAAGATTGTAATTTTTCTAATTTTGGTAGTGGGAACGTTAAAGACTCACTATACTGACACTTGTGTCCAAAGTAGCCATGCTCGCAATGAGAACCTTCAGGACAATTTCCATTAGGAGTACAGATCGACTTCAAGCAGTGGCAACGTATGTCACAGTGCAGGCCGAACCACATGTGGTGACAACCTGGAACACACGTTTGTGTAACTGAGTGTAATGGTGTGTGTGTGTGTGTGTGTGTTGTATTACATGTATGGGCGATGCTTCTCAGCTTTTAAATCTCACCTAGGTGGTAACGGGTATCTAGAGATCAAGTTCATTGCACTTGCGGGGATGGAAGAGAGCCCCCCAGCAACCTTGTCACTATCCACATACAGTTTCTCAAGAGGTCATTTTATGGCAAACATCCTACCGGCTAATATGGTACAAAGAAGGAATATGGGAAAACATTCCTGTTGCCTGTCTGTCTGGTAAAAAAGTGTGTACATGTTATTTCTCCCAAACCCATTATCGAATCAAGCTGAAACTTCGCATAATTATTCGTTGGCATAGACAAAACATGAATCAATAAAAACAAATAACCTGTTATTCAGTTAATTATTAGTAATTCATTATTTTGTGTCATAACAACAATGTAAACTAATCCTACAGTATTGACAGATATGGCTAAACTCCTTGGGTTTAGTTCTCTTAAATATTTGTTAACGCTTTTTCTCCTTCATGCATTTTCTACTATGAAGTCGATACTTTGAACAATTATTTATTGAATCTAACAAAACAGGAATCAATAAACAAAAAATACTCAAGTAGTCATTGATTATTGGTCATTATCTATTTTGTTTGATATCAAATAAGAGAAATAACTTGTGCATTATTGATATATATAGTTTTAAGGACGAAATTATTTCCCTTTGGAAACGCTTTGTTGTTGTTTTTGTAAAGGATAATTTATATTTTGCTTGCTTTTTTAAATGCATTTGTTATCGCATAGATTTTTTTAATTGTTAGTCTAGAACTATTACAAATTTGCGTGACTCCAAACTACTGGATACAACTACGCTTATTATAAATTTTATTATTATTATTATTATTATGTTAGAAAAGAACGAGTATTCATTTTCTGGAGCTGCCATTGTCGGGTTTCGTTAAAGGGAAACAAAATTCATTGTAGTCCCTTTATCAGTTTCCACCTAGTAATTCTCTGGTGATGTGGCAGGTCTGCAGCAGAACCGCCAACTGACAGCCAACGAGAATCTTCCTAGGAATGCTATGGGCCTTGA
Organism: Biomphalaria glabrata; assembly: GCF_947242115.1. Classification (NCBI taxonomy): domain Eukaryota; kingdom Metazoa; phylum Mollusca; class Gastropoda; family Planorbidae; genus Biomphalaria; species Biomphalaria glabrata. The sequence goes on from NC_074728.1 coordinate 3,440,710, forward strand.
AGGTATATGTGAGGTCAGTAGTTATTATCCCCTCGGTTGATATAACAATGGGGGTATATTGATGTTTATCTCCAAGCCTAGGTTCCCATAGTTTCGTTGTTTTTCCAACTCAGTTTTTCTTAAATTATGATATAGTGGTACGGCGATGTGAATAATGGTAGCGGCTTTCTCTTTATTATCGATGAGCAGCAGATCAGGGCGATTGAAATCTACCGTTTTGTCGGTCAAAATAGGCCTATCCCATTACAGGAGATGATCAGTAGACTCGAGAACCTCTTGAGGTGAGTATTTATTATTATTATTATTATATTTTCACTTTATTTCGTAAATATGTATTGAAAGCCTTTACATAACTATTCAGAAAAATAAAGTTTATTTAACTTTACTCTAATGCGCAAGTTTGAGTTTTAAATTAAAACAAGTTTACCGTTCAACCTTGTAATCCCTGGGAAAGATTTATTTATGACTCGTCTGTTTCTATTACCCAAGAATATCAAAGGAGTCGAGTGGCCAGCACAACGACCTCAAGAGCGGATAGGTAAGGCATAACTTGAGTAGAGCAGTTTATATCATTGGAGATTGTGACTTGGAGAGATTCTGATTTATATTCCAAAAGTGTAACTAAAATATGTATGATATGTTAGACCTATTTTGGTTCTATAAGAAGAGATTATAAGATATTTAACTTTGACTGCTATATTATTATCCTAGAGAATAGGCACAATGCGTTACTTCCAAAAAAAATAATAATAATTACGTCCTATGCATTTCATGTGTCAATCTAGTCATGCATGTTAATCAATAACTTAAACTCTGCTAACTCGTTGGTTTTCCTGGCTGTTTCACGCAACCCATTCCATTCTCTAATGGCACTAGGGAAGAAGGAGGACTTCTATGTCATTATGCTGACGTATGGAATAAGAAATGTGCTTCTATCTGTGTGTCTTTTGAGTATTTTATAAGGTTTTGTTTTGTTTTACTATTTATAAATTTTTGTTCAGTGTTTTATGTAGTATTTCTACTTAAAGTTTTATACTTCTGTCCTGCGGTGTCCCTAAGTTTAGTGATTTTACTTATGGTGCTACTATAACCAAATTTTCGTTTGTTATCTTGAGTTCAGTGTAGTTTATTTAAGTTTTCTTTAGTAGAGAGGGGTCCCAAACAGAGGACGCCTATTTTAACAATGGCCTATTTGTGCTTTGCTTATACTAGAGGGTTGTGATCTAGAATTAATAGTTATGACCTAAAATAGAATGTCGTGACATGAGTTGAAGTCTGTTTACTTACCATTCGATGAGGTTTTCGACAAGTCCTCGTCAATCGCCCCATCGTTGTCGTCGTCTGGTAATTATAATTTACTTTCAGCTAACAAAACTTCTAGACATGGTATAGACTATTTTAACAAACATTATCTAAATTCTTTACATTAAATATTGCTCTCTATTCCTTTGACGTCTCCAGAGACGACCATGTTCTTTTAATAGGCATGTAGCTATACAGTGTCTTCCCATGGACCACCATTCCCTTTCAATTTCCCTTAGAAAATCAAGATGAGGTTTTGCTACTACGCTCTTGCGCACGCTCCATTTGGATTTTCCTGATAGTGAGAATCGACAACAAGGTCGCCACACTTTGTCATCAGTGTATTTGTGACAATGAGATGCCCTTGTACCTTAGAGAACTGATTACTCCGTATGTCCCCCAGAGAGCCCTGCGCTCAATGGACTCAACGCTTCTAGTAGTGTCACGTTTCTGCCTCAAAAGCTTCGGTCTGCGGGCTTTTTAGTGCACGGACCAAGGGTTTGGAACTAAACTCCCCATTGATCTCAGACAGATATGCTACACTACATTCAAGATGAACATTAAGACCTACTTGTTTAAAAACTTTTTTAGATTAGTTTGTTATTTTAGCTGTCGTGTTTGTGTTTGTAATGTTATTACAGCACCTTGAGCATACATTCTGTTTGTTAACAGCGTTTTATAAATACAATTATTATTATTAATCTTTCTAGTCCAGTGACTAGGGTCCTCGGCTCATATCTGGCCAGTAAAGCTTAGCTCTTCCACCCCTTCTTCCCCTCCCCACCCGCCCGAGATTTTATCCAAGGAGCTTAATTATGCCAAAGAGGATTAGTTTCCGTGGATTTTAGCGAGATGTCTCTCGTGTATTAGGAGTCGGAGCTGCTTGTTCAACTACAGTCCATAATATAGCATAGATAATAGTTTGGCTCCATTGACTTCTATTATCTTTGATACTATTTATAAACAATGGCATATAAAGCTATTAATGTACAAAGTTCGTTTGATCTCGACCAGTGCTTCAATTAAAAAGTTAAAAGTCCCCAGATCTTTGTAAAAGGTTAAATAGTGTAATGTTGAAGAATGCGAATGCTGTGGAATGCTGGGTTCGTGCTTCCTGGAGTCACACGTGACACGTAACCAACACAAATGGTATAGATTGAATAAATCCAATTTTGGCAGACAAGATCTAACATTTATTTAATTAAAACATTATTTTGCACACTTCATGGTAGTTACAAAAATGATCCAATGCATAGAATACAGTCGCGTCCGCATAACAGTACTAAAAGCAATGTCAAATATACTAAATCTTATTAAATGAAATTCGCATCACAGCGGGTACAATACACTTCAAAGTAACTACTTGACTCTCTAAGTTCAAAGAAAAACTATCAAAGTACGTGTACTGTCTCAAAAGACTACTGGCTTCAACTGCCCAAAAGATACTACTTAACTCAAAGTTACTTCTCCGCTCTCTAAGTCACTATTGTACCCACCGAATCATAAGCTACTAGTGACTGACTGAACTAAAAGCCAATTTAGTCATCCTTCACTTCCTGTTTCTATATCAGGAGTTTCACGTGTCTTTTCACCCTCTTCACCCGAGGTGAACATTTAACAGGCAATGTCAACCGAGACTGTGACAATCTTGCGATCTATGGAACAGATGCTGTAAAGGTCATATGATTCTGTGGCTCACTTTAACGAGGCTATTAAGTGGCCAGCACATACGTCAACCTTTCGCCAACTAATGTCCAGCCAAAAGATCTGGGTGGACTCAGGGGCGTCGTAAAGATCCCGAAATTTAAAAAAAATCCCATTCTTCGCCTGGATTTGAACCCGGGACTAGGATTTACATGATTACATTGTGAGTTTCTTACCTTTCCCATTTTTTATTTCTTCATCTACGAGGCCATCACAATCATTATCTATCTTGTCGTCCATCCGGTAACTATAAATCTCAATGCATTTTGTTATCTATTGAAGAATAAGAGAACAAAAAATAAAACAAGAAATACAAAGAAGTATACTTTTTTGAAAAACAAAGCTTATCTAAGGGAAAGAACAGCTAGTTACTGCAATTTACTTAAATTTGCAGGGGTTTAGCTTCCTTTCTTCTTTATACTACAAAATAAGTATTAAATGATTTAGTACTAAATGATGAACTGACTGGTTAATTTTTTGACTGATACGTGTTTTCTCATCAACTATGAATAATTGTGCAAAATTTTAACTGATCCGAAAACGGGAAATGGGAGAAAAAACATGTTCAAACTTTTTATTAGACAGAGTAAGCTGATAAAAGCTTCGTTGATAAGAGTCTAGAATATAATAAGCTATGAACTGCAAGCTTCCAATAACCACTATTCCAGATCACTTTATATAAAATGTTAATTTAAAAGGTCTGTTGCCAGGATACATGGCACTCAATACACGAGGCCCTGTCTTTCGGTAGTCTGAATACGGACAGTGTGAACATTGCGTTTCTTCTTCAATTCATTCTCATTATGTTGGAGCCTTCAGATGACTAGACCAATTAACGAGATGAACTGTTGGAGCCTTCAGATGACTAGACCAATTAACGAGATGAACTGTTGGAGCCTTCAGATGACTAGACCATATAACGAGATGAACTGTTGGAGCCTTCAGATGACTAGACCAATTAACGAGATGAACTGTTGGAGCCTTCAGATGACTAGACCAATAAACGAGATGAACTGTTGGAGCCTTCAGATGACTAGACCAATAAACGAGATGAACTGTTGGAGCCTTCAGATGACTAGACCAATTAACGAGATGAACTGTTGGAGCCTTCAGATGACTAGACCAATAAACAACGAGATGAACTGTTGGAGCCTTCAGATGACTAGACCAATAAACGAGATGAACTGTTGGAGCCTTTAGCTGACTAGACCAATTAACAACGAGCTGAACAGTTGGAGCCTTCAGATGACTAGACCAATAAACGAGATGAACTGTTGGAGCCTTCAGATGACTAGACCAATAAACGAGATGAACTGTTGTAGCCTTCAGATGACTAGACCAATAAACGAGATGAACTGTTGGAGCCTTTAGCTGACTAGACCAATTAACAACGAGCTGAACTGTTGTAGCCTTCAGATGACTAGACCAATAAACGAGATGAACTGTTGGAGCCTTCAGATGACTAGACCAATAAACGAGATGAACTGTTGGAGCCTTTAGCTGACTAGACCAATATGTGAGATGAACTGTGCAGTGGTTTCCAAATCAGGCAGCGCTCCATATGTGGTTTTCTTTCTATAAGGGTGTTTTGGGGTCAATGTCTTGTTCGGGCCTCTTGATAACGAATGCAATTTTGAAGGACATGGTCAGCATTCTCTGGTGACACTCCACAAGGGCAGATTTCTCTGGTTCCAAATTTTGGCTTCCTCACGTATTGTTGATACAGGAGCACCCCATGGGACCGTGGCAACGCCATTGTGGTACATTCTATATAGTATATAATATAAGATAAGATACCTTGTTAGGCGCTTCCGCGCTGTGTCATATGTAGATAAATGAAATGCAGGTAACTCTCAAATAACGAAATCACAGAACAAAGGCGAAAGACAAGAAAAAGTTAGTCGACGCTGATAGCGAATGCCGAACAAAAAGTTTAATCATAACGAAGGGAGCCGTCGAATGTCGTCAAGCTAAATCTCTACGTTCATAAAAAGCTGCCTCTCTCTAAGGTCGTCAAAAGTATTCTGTTTACATTTAACTATTCTTCCTCAAATCCCTAATTGTGCCTTAACCACCTAAATATCAATGCAGTAGTAATAGGGTAAACCTTGATCAACAGCATGCGTTTTGTGGGGTCTGCCACGGACAGTGACATACAGACGGTTTTAAAATGTTTTTTCGAGTTCAAAAAACGCTCGGAAATATTTTGAATACGTGATGCCTAATTTGATCCCTTAAGTCGAAGATGGTCAGTTGACATAAACAAAATACATTAGGGTCACTGAAAAAGGGATTCTTATCAAAGCGAGGGGGAGAAATGTAAAATTTAAAATTATGTAAATTAAAAAAATAAATTTTTACATACCCGCTGACCGAAACCAACGGGTGTCACGTGGAAGACATTGGAGGACAACCCGTAACTATAGCAACCAAACGGTTCATTGCTAATGCTAAAGATGGAATGCGCACCAGTCGACATCTTGATGTTTATTGTAAACCATCCGGCACCAGCGAACACCGGAGAGTGTTTTAGCCTGGGTAGAAGTATTAGAGTACAGACGTCTGCTACAGTTACTTTACTTACAGTTACTTTACAGGTTCTACAGTATTTTACTAGCTCATGCTTACAGGTGGGGGGTAGTGATAATATCATAGTGAATGTAACTACTATAAGTCGTGCCAAGGACACGACAGGCATTTGCAGTCAGACTCAGACATTTGAATTATTTTGAAGTATTTATACTAAAGGTGGCGACACAGATGGTAGAGAGTGGCACAGATGGTAGAGAGTGACACAGATGGTAGAGAGTGGCACAGATGGTAGAGAGTGGCACAGATGGTAGAGAGTGGCACAGATGTTAGAGAGGGCGCAGAAGGTAGAGAGTGGCACAGATGGTAGAGAGTGACTTAGATGGTAGAGAGTGACATAGATGGTAGAGAGTGACATAGATGGTAGAGAGTGACACAGATGGTAGAGAGTGACACAGATGTTAGAGAGTGACACAGATGGTAGAGAGTGACACAGATGTTAGAGAGTGACACAGATGGTAGAGAGTGGCACAGATGGTAGAGAGTGGCACAGATGTTAGAGAGTGACATAGATGGTAGAGAGTGACACAGATGGTAGAGAGTGACACAGATGTTAGAGAGTGACATAGATGGTAGAGAGTGACATGGATGGTAGAGAGTGACATAGATGGTAGAGAGTGACATAGATGGTAGAGAGTGACACAGATGGTAGAGAGTGACACAGATGTTAGAGAGTGACATAGATGGTAGAGAGTGACATAGATGGTAGAGAGTGACACAGATGGTAGAGAGTGACTTAGATGGTAGAGAGTGACATAGATGGTAGAGAGTGACATAGATGGTAGAGAGTGACACAGATGGTAGAGAGTGACACAGATGTTAGAGAGTGACACAGATGGTAGAGAGTGACACAGATGTTAGAGAGTGACACAGATGGTAGAGAGTGACACAGATGGTAGAGAGTGACACAGATGTTAGAGAGTGGCACAGAAGAATGCATGAGTGCACGAGACATGCATGCGATGGGGTCACCCAAGCGACTCTTCATCAGCATACTCTACCACAGTAGTTCTCAAACTATAGTCCGCGGACCTCCAGGGTCCCTCCGAGTCCATCCAGCTCTAATGAGTACCTGACATTAGTTTGGGAAAAGTAAAGGCGGTTGGTCGTGGTGCTGGTAACATAACACCCTTGTTGACCGTGGACCTTAAAAACAGATGACCATTATATCCTCTGCCATATAGATCGCAAGGTCTGAAAGGGGAACTTATTACTTTTAATAATCACGAGGGAGAAAGCACGAAGAAAGGGTCCTCAAAGAAAAGCTGGTTGGACAACGTAAATTAATGAACGGCCTATAGCTACAAATTGGCCCCCAGGACTGGCAGTCTTGTAACAGAGTTTTAAAGATGTAGGACTGAAAGGGTGAACATCTTTAGTTTTACTAAGTATTGATGTAATTTTAATTAAACCCACTAGCAACTAGTGCGTTGGAGTCGCTTTCTATGCACGTTGTATGACAAATAATGATCTAATTAATAGTAACAGTTGTTTTCGTAAAAAAAAAAATAGTAGTGGGGCGTCGCAAGCAGTGACGTAGCTAGGGCGGGGGGAGTGGGTCCAAATGTGAAAATCCCCCAGGGTTCCCACTTGAAGGGGCTCCCCAAATGAGTGTCCGAAATTTGTTTTTATATAAAATATTACGACATTATCTCATGTCATGATGTCGAATGTTAAAAAGGCAGGGTCCCTAAAGAAGTCAAGCTTAAACCCCCCACCCCCATCCAAACCCTTGCTAAACCACTGCACGCAATCATCCATTAAATTAGGGCCCCGCAATTCATAATGCCGGCCCTGTCTCTCTTGTTATCCCGTCAAGACGGAATGCTGACCTTGAAAGGTTGTGGCATTTGTTACGCGAACCGCAACAGTGCTCTTACAAAGAAAGTCAAGGGAGAGAATAGACGATACAAGAATGCCAGAATACTCATAAGAGTATTTATAGATGCTGTAGAATTTCCTTTTTCCCATTTGTCCCAAAATTAATACGCACATTTATTGTGGAGGCCCGTTTTGGTTGAGCCCTGAACGGCTGCCTGGTCGTGCGGTTTGCGCTCTGGACTGTCGTTCGGACTTATCGATTGTCCCGGGTTCAAACCCTGCCCGCCTCCAACTTCCCGTCGTCCTGCTGGAGGTTTGGACTAGGAAGTAAACTATCTTCAACTCTGAAGGAACATCCGAAACATGGAAAACATTTGACAAACATTTTACGGCAGCCCCGTTTGCAACGACTTAAATCCGGCCCTAAATTATTTTATTTACTAAGTTTCCATTTCATTTTTTTTTTAAATTCCATTTAAAACAAAATTGTTGTGTAACTAAACACCTCAAAATGCATACATACCCCAATAAAGATATGCCGTCCAGGTTTAACATCAGCTCTTCATGTGTCCTATACAATAGTACAATGTATTCTTGTACGTTTTCAATGCTATTGGACCTACGGGACAATAAAGCCAACTCGTTACGGGAGACACATAAGATAACATAAAGCTAGATACGCGTAAGCAGAAGGTATCATAAATTCCATATTGGCGAAGTTATTTCAAAGACAAAAATCAGGGTTTTCAAATTCAACCAGAATATGAAATTAAAATGTTGTTAAAACCTTAGTTAGACCAATATAAGAATATGCGACCTCCGTTTGGGACCAACTAAACTCAACGAAAATTGAAGATACTCAAAATAGAGCTGTCGGATTTATACAAACTTACTATTTCTATTGATCCGTTTGCGAGTCTATAGTATATGTAAAAGGCAGATCTGAATGTTTATCGTCTTGTTATTGGAAAACTACAATCTACTGTAGAGGGCTCGTAAAGTTGATTTGACAGTCATTTTGTACTAAATAAAGTATGAATAAAATGCAAAGTCGAATTTATTTCCTAACACAAAATCTTAATTTTTACTTATTATCCTTAACCCTACCAAGACTAGGCCCCGTGCAATCCGTTTCGCATAGGGCCCCGCAACCTGTAGGACCGGCCCTGATTCAAGCTAACCTGTAACTATGACGGACGAATAGCGAATGCGTCTTATGGCCAGGACATCGCCTTTACTTTCCCGATGTATGTTATTACCCATTAGAGTTGAATGGACTCAACCCCCTAAATATCCCACATTTCCAAATCTCAAAACAGGGCAGAGGATTTCTATTTTTTTAATATCAAGATCAACTTGAAATGGAAATGTAGATATTCCAACCAGCTGTTTACCCTGCCAGAGCCTGTCACACTCTCCGCTTAGCAATATCCTCAGCAATTGCAGGTAGATATGTATCCGTATCACTAAGCAGAAAGAATTTTAGGAAATAATTTTCTCATGAAAATTTGATTACTCTCTTTAGGCATTTAGAAAAGTGCCTTGATATTTAGGCTTTTTTGAAAAAAAAAAAGGGGTGGGGTGGAATCTAATTTCCCAGAGTTCACATAGCAAGCGTCCAAACTTCCTATCTCCTTCTGCACTCACATCCAGATGTAATGGGTGGTGAATATTTCTACTGGAAGAACCATTGACATCCCAAAGGGTTGGGTGTCGGTCTCGTTGTTGACCATCAACACCACTTGCACAGAATGCGTAGCCACCAGTCTGGCGCCTTGATTTCTCTCGAATGAAAGCTGATTAAAAAAAATATATAAAAATATAACCTAATTTAATTTAGTTTTAATTCATACTAACAGTGGCAATATTTTTTTTATATGAATTCATTAAATTAAAAGGCAGTAACATTGGGCTGTTAATAGATCTAAAGGAATTTCAGGGAACAAAGCAAAGACATTTTTAAAAGGCAGTAACATTGGGCTGTTAATAGATCTAAAGGAATTTCAGGGAACAAAGCAAAGACATTTTTAATGATGCGATCAAAATTGTTGTGAATATAAATAATCAAAACCTCAATGAGTGTATCGATTTAGAATTTAAGTTTATTTCTTCTCATCTGTCTTAGGACTTTCTCCGTAGGGGGTGCTGTGACAGGGGTGCTGTGACAGGGGTGCTGTAACAGGGGTGCTGTGGCTGTGACAGGAGTGATGTGACAGGGGTGATGTGACAGGGGTACTGTGGCTGTGACAGGGGTGTTGTGACAGGGGTGTTGTGGCTGTGACAGGGGTGCTGTGAAAGGGGTGCTGTGGCTGTGACAGGGGTGCTGTGACAGGGGTGCTGTGACAGGAGTGCTGTACACGAGTGCTGTGACAGTTCGAGTGACTTATTCCGGTCAGCAGCTTAGCAGGATATCAAAAGAAAGGCCGCTTCATTTTTTTTTATGTTGTCAAGTCAGACTTTCTTTGAACGATTCTTTCTTCCTGCTCCACCCACTGAAGTATGACCTTTGAAAGTGAGTCATGCCTTACTATACGATCGAAGAAACGTACAAATATGTAGAAGAACCATTTTAGCTATGTGTCAACCCCCCTTACCACTTAGCAATGTGTCAACCCCCTTACCACTTAGCAATGTGTCAACCCTCTTACCACTTAGCAGTAAGTCAACCCCTTACCACTTAGCAATGTGTCAACCCCCTGACCACTTAGCAATGTGTCAACCCCCTGACCACTTAGCAATGTGTCAACCCTCTTACCACTTAGCAATGTGTCAACCCTCTTACCACTTAGCAATGTGTCAAACCCCTTACCACTTAGCAATGTGTCAACCCTCTTACCACTTAGCAATGTGTCAACCCTCTTACCACTTAGCAATGTGTCAAACCCCTTACCACTTAGCAATGTGTCAACCCTCTTACCACTTAGCAATGTGCCAACCCCCTGACCACTTAGCAATGTGTCAACCCCCTTACCACTTAGCAATGTGTCAACCCCCTTACCACTTAGCAATGTGTCAACCCCCTGACCACTTAGCAATGTGTCAGCCCCCTGACCACTTAGCAATGTGTCAACCCCCCTTACCACTTAGCAATGTGTCAACCCCCTTACCACTTAGCAATGTGTCAACCCCCTTACCACTTAGCAATGTGTCAACCCTCTTACCACTTAGCAATGTGTAAGGGAACCACCTTAGAAGTATCAGCTTGCAGCTCTTCACAGCATTGAATACCTTTTCTTTGTCGGGTAATCACGGCCTGCATAGTTGGAACTCTTGTGTGATTTATTGTTTTTTTTTAACTTGGTTCTTCACAGCATAAGTCCTTATCTATTTTTAGATCATATTAACCCGCTATCATCAAAGGCAGAAAAATAAAACTTGACTCTTTATCTCCGTAATTACTTTCTGACATAATTGTTCATTTTTCACATTTGTGTATTCTACCCTGTCGTGATAAAACTTCAATAACATTTTTGTTTGTAATTGGAAATCGTTAGTTTTAGTATAGAATTATAGGAGAATGCATGCTCTTTTTATAAAACACAAAATAAAAACGTTTATGAAACCCAAAAATAATTTAATTTAAATGGGTCAAATCAACGATAGTATCGTTCATACGGAGAGAAAGAGTATACTTAGCAATACACGTATCAATGCAATAGAAAAGTCAAGAGGAAAGGAATGCCGTCAAAGTACAATTTAAAAATAAATGTATAATAAACATTCTATAACCAACATATCACCAGCAACCCAAACGAAATTAAATATCAATACAATCAGGGTCGGATTTAACTGAATGGAGGCAGAGGGCCCCTTCTCGTCTTCGTACACTAAGATATATGTTTGTAAGTAGATCTAAAAGCTGGTTGTGATTGTTCATTGTGGGTAAGGTTAAGAAATGTGGAGAAGTCAAATGGAAAAAAAAATCTATTTCTTTTTGGCTGGTGAAGTCGCATTTCCACCCACAGGGCTGCTGCATTCTTCGCGAGAGTAAATCCGGCCCTGAATAGACACCTTTTACCTACCCATGTCGGCTGAAAGCTCTCTACTGAAAACTCGGATGCATTGATGTCATTGAAAAATGAAACTTTCACGTTTCTGTAGAAGGTCGTGAGGCTTAGATTGTAATCGAAGGGTAATTTAAAGATGATGAACTCTTTGCCAAAGTAGTCTGGAACAGGCATCTCTGGTAGAAAGATGTCACGTGACTTTAGCCAAGGAAGAACCAAGACACGGGAGATAAGCCGTAATCATTTATTTAAGTCATCTCCGTGTGAATTGGTTGGTCAGGCGAAATAGTTTGGCCAGATCGGTGACCAGACCAAACTAGTTTGTGATTCACTGATTTAAAACTAAAAAAAAAAAAATTCAAACTACCAACGAAAGAAATATTACTAAGTATATTTCAACCTAACTACTCGAGTGTTATACTATGCCGAAGATCTTGTTTTCTTTCAAAATACAATTTGATTAATGAATCGATAATTTTATGAGTTATGAAAGGCAGTTGACCATTATTCCTTTCATCACAACACCGGATTGAAAAAGTAAAGAATGAGATCTTTTTCGCTACAGTGTAGTCAAGCATGTCATAGCTGGACCGAACAGGCTTCAGTAAAGGAAGGTTAATAGTTCAATTTTAACTCTTTCTCTCCTAATTGACGATGCCAACGTTGATTTGACCCCCATGAAACTAAAATGGATATTTTGGATTTATAAACTTTAATTTTGTTGTGTAAAAAAATGAGCACGCGTTCTCCTACAATGTAATACCAAATATAACATTCTCTGATAACAAACAAAAAAAAGTTATTGAAGTTTAATCCTAACGATTGCGGAGAGAAAGAGTTAAGTGAACACTTTTGTATCGCTACATTTGCACCACGATAAGTCGGAATGCATTTAGAAACATCCTCACTTGTATTCAGGGCCGGCTTTAGGCCACTGCAACCGCCCTACGCAGTGGGTCTTGCATTTTCATAGTCCAAGCGCTAATTCTAGGTGTAAATTATTAAGTTAAACCATTTTAACAATTATAATAAGGATTTCCGCGGCTTCCGGATTTCCAGGAGGTCTTGGAAATTTCATGAATATGCAAGATATAAGAAAAGTCCTGGAGATCTCCTGAAATTATTAAAATATCATGAAAACTCATAAAAATCTTAACAACAGACGTTTTGGGGTGTCATTTAATATAGAAACACCAATACTATGCGCGATAAAAAAAAACCGGCATTGTCACCTTTCAATTAATAAAATGTAATGCAAAGACAATTTTTTTTTTCAAATATAAAATCTTAATTTTCACTAATTATCCTTTTCCCTACCCTAACTGGGCCCGCGCAATCCATTTCGCATAAACTAGTAAAAAGTAAAGTTCCCTTTTCAGATCTTGTGGTCTATAGGGCAGATGACGTAAAGGTCATCTGTCTCGCATAGGGCCCCGCAAATGTTAGGGCCGGCCCTGTATTCATTGCTTAGCCGGTGTGTAATGCTAGTATTTGGGATGTAGGGTTCATTTTGCACGGAATACTCGTAGACCCACTCAAGAAAACGGCCCGCATTACAACGCTTCTCCACCACCAACGCAATTTTCTAGCCCACAAAATCTATGTCTCTTTCATTATTCCGACGAAGGGTCCGCAACCCCCTATTATAAAGAATACAGAAACACTTCTTAGGCCATCCAGTCTGGTCCTTGTATGTTCTAATGAAACGGTTGTCCTTGAATTCTAAAAGCGCATAGCCAGACCTGATACGCGTGCTACGCTACTGTTGAAATAGTTGGCTTACGTGTCTATAGTATATCGCTTTGAACACAAATCCATCAATAAAACGGCACGTATTACAACGCAACCACTCAGCAAACACACACACACACACTATTTTCAATGAAACGCCGAAATACAGTTTCTCGGTGCTTCTATATTCAGTGTATTGATGAGGTAGAATCAGTCATGTAATTAAATTTGGAATAGGTCTAGACTAACAATAATAAATCTATGTGATTAGAAATATTTTTTTTTTACCAATTGTTTTTTTTTGTTAAGCGCAATAGCATGCTTTTAGCTTTCTTGATACCCAATTATCCTATCAATTGACTGGACCAGTTGAAAAGGGGTTGGGGGGGGGAGAAAGAACCGGGTATCAAGGTAATTACTTTTTAAATGTATTTTCTTAAAGGACAGGCCTGAAATTGAGCTCGTGATCTAAAGCCTTCTCAAGCTTCTCAAGCCAACGCGGTAATCCTTCTATTAGTAAAGAGACGAGGAACATGGAAGATTCTACAGTTATGTATTGTCTCTATTTCATGTTTGTGTTCAGTAAAACTAAGACGACAATCTATAAAGGGGACTAATTCATCTCACTCTAGTCAAGTACAATTTTTATTTACCTTGTTTGAAATACCAAACAAAATAATTTATTTTAATAGTTAATTAGCTAATTAGTTCATTTTTTTAAAATAGATTCTTGTGCTGTCAGGTAAAAGAAATAATAGCTAGAAATTTTAGCTTAATCTGAGATTGGGTGTCGGAGAAATTATGTGTACAAACTTTTGGTCAGACAGAAAAACAAACAGACAGACAGACAGACAGAGAGAGTTGATATAAGCTTTAAAAAAAAGAGTTCATAATAGCTTTAGCGGAAAGAATTATTGTTTTGTACATTGAAATGCCTGTCAAATGCATAATTATTTTGTTTTGTAATTGCGAATACTAATTCATTTGTGATAAATTTAACTGCTATTTTTTAGATCTTAAAAATGACTTAGTTGTCCTAAAAAAAACACTAAAGTTTCCCTTTCAGACCTTGCGATCTATAGGGCAGATGATGTTAAGGTCATCTGTTTCTATGGCCGACGGTTAACGGGCAGGGTGTCATGTGGCCAGCACAACGACCAACCGCCTTTACTTTACCTAACTAAAGTCAAGTACCCAATAGAGTTGGGTGGACTCAGGGCCGCCCAAAAAAAATCCCGAAATTCAAAATCCCAGTCTTCACCGAGATTCGAACCCAGGACACCAGGTTCGGTAGCCGAACGCTTAACCACTCAGCCATCGTGCCTCCTTAGTTTTTCCTAGGCTTCACTTAAGTAACAACAGGTTGAATTTTCGTATTTCATCTTTCATGGCAAGTGAGACCATTAGTGATTAATGAGTGAGTGGCCACGACCCAGACAGATATACTGAGCTCGTTTGAAACAAACGCCCTTACCTATTGCAAAGTTCAAGAAAGGATTCTCTGTCGTATTGATAGCAGGGCAACTGCCCATTATCAAACCAATCTTGGCATTGCTGTAGATATGTGAACCTGTTTCAAAAATAGAGTCGCTTTGTTTTATTTATTTATTTTTTTACAATAGGCCTAACTCTATTCAATTCAGCACTTCATGGTACCTGGATTATGTAATTACTGATGAAAGAGTATAATTAATTCTAAATAATTGATTTGCCAAGTTGCATTAGTTGAGGAACAAACGTCAGATTGTTTGCAGACGGTTGCATAATATATATAGAACAATAAAAACAACACAAGATGCAGAAATTTTACAAAGAGAATTAGATGAATTACAGAAATGGGAATCAAATTGGAGCATGTCTTTCCATCTGGAAAAATATTAGTTTTTAAGAGTAACAATTTGAATTTATTCATGGTAAACCAGTAACACAAACTATATACGCAAAATACCTAGGTGTTAAAATAAACGAGAAACGGTCATGGAATCCCCATATTGATGAAACTATTTAAAAATGTCTTACTAAAAAACAATTAACTAACCTGTAACATACTAACGCTAAACGACATTTCATTGATCTGTTATATACTAACGCTAAAAGACAATCTACACACTTGTATTATAGAAACGCTAAAAGACTATTAACTCACCTGTTAAAGCAAACTCATCTGGAGATAAACAGTCAATGATGGAGAAATATCTATAGGAATATTTTAAAAAAGAAACAGCCTGTAATCAATATTACACGTCTTTTACAAGGCTTATCAACTCACTCTATCTGTATGTCTATCTGTATGTCTGTCTGTCTGTCTGTCTGTCTGTCTGTCTGTCTGTATGTCTGTCTGTATGTCTGTCTGTCTGTCTGTCTGTATGTATGTCTGTCTGTATGTCTGTATGTATGTCTGTATGTATGTCTCTCTGTCTGTCTGTCTGTCTGTATGTATGTCTGTCTGTATGTCTGTATGTATGTCTGTCTGTATGTCTGTCTGTATGTCTGTCTGTCTGTATGTATGTCTGTATGTCTGTATGTATGTATATCTGTCTGTCTGTATGTATGTATGTATGTCTGTCTGTATGTCTGTCCGTCTGTATGTCTGTATGTCTGTATGTCTGTATGTCTGTATGTCTGTATGTATGTCTGTATGTCTGTATGTATGTCTGTCTGTCTGTCTGTATGTATGTATGTCTGTCTGTCTGTCTGTCTGTCTGTCTGTCTGTCTGTATGTCTGTCTGTCTGTCTGTATGTCTGTCTGTATGTCTGTATGTCTGTCTGTATGTCTGTCTGTATGTCTGTATGTCTGTCTGTATGTCTGTCTGTATGTCTGTATGTCTGTATGTCTGTCTGTATGTCTGTATGTTTGTCTGTCTGTATGTCTGTCTGTATGTCTGTCTGTATGTCTGTCTGTATGTCTGTCTGTATGTCTGTCTGTATGTCTGTCTGTCTGTATGTCTGTCTGTATGTCTGTCTGTATGTCTGTATGTATATCTGTCTGTATGTATGTCTGTCTGTATGTCTGTCTGTATGTCTGTCTGTCTGTCTGTCTGTATGTATGTCTGTCTGTATGTCTGTATGTATGTCTGTATGTATGTCTCTCTGTCTGTCTGTCTGTCTGTATGTATGTCTGTCTGTATGTCTGTATGTATGTCTGTCTGTATGTCTGTCTGTATGTCTGTCTGTCTGTATGTATGTCTGTATGTCTGTATGTATGTATATCTGTCTGTCTGTATGTATGTATGTATGTCTGTCTGTATGTCTGTCCGTCTGTATGTCTGTATGTCTGTATGTCTGTATGTCTGTATGTCTGTATGTATGTCTGTATGTCTGTATGTATGTCTGTCTGTCTGTCTGTATGTATGTATGTCTGTCTGTCTGTCTGTCTGTCTGTCTGTCTGTCTGTATGTCTGTCTGTCTGTCTGTATGTCTGTCTGTATGTCTGTATGTCTGTCTGTATGTCTGTCTGTATGTCTGTATGTCTGTCTGTATGTCTGTCTGTATGTCTGTATGTCTGTATGTCTGTCTGTATGTCTGTATGTTTGTCTGTCTGTATGTCTGTCTGTATGTCTGTCTGTATGTCTGTCTGTATGTCTGTCTGTATGTCTGTCTGTATGTCTGTCTGTCTGTATGTCTGTCTGTATGTCTGTCTGTATGTCTGTATGTATATCTGTCTGTATGTATGTCTGTCTGTATGTCTGTCTGTATGTCTGTTTGTATGTCTGTCTGTATGTCTGTATGTCTGTCTGTATGTATGTCTGTCTGTATGTCTGTCTGTATGTCTGTCTGTATGTCTGTATGTATGTCTGTATGTATGTCTGTCTGTATGTCTGTCTGTATGTCTGTCTGTATGTCTGTCTGTATGTCTGTCTGTATGTCTGTATGTCTGTCTGTATGTATGTATGTATGTCTGTATGTCTGTCTGTATGTCTGTATGTCTGTCTGTCTGTATGTATGTATGTCTGTCTGTATGTATGTATGTATGTCTGTATGTCTGTCTGTCTGTCTGTATGTATGTCTGTATGTCTGTCTGTATGTATGTCTGTCTGTATGTCTGTATGTATGTCTGTCTGTATGTTTGTCTGTATGTATGTCTGTCTGTATGTCTGTATGTCTGTCTGTATGTCTGTCTGTATGTATGTATGTCTGTCTGTATGTAGGTCTGTCTGTATGTATGTCTGTCTGTATGTCTGTCTGTATGTCAGTCTGTATGTCTGTATGTATGTCTGTCTGTCTGTCTGTATGTCTGTCTGTCTGTATGTCTGTATGTATGTCTGTATGTCTGTCTGTATGTCTGTCTGTATGTCTGTCTGTATATCTGTCTGTATGTCTGTCTGTATGTCTGTCTGTATGTCTGTATGTCTGTCTGTCTGTTTGTATGTCTGTCTGTATGTCTGTCTTTATGTCTGTCTGTATGTCTGTCTGTATGTCTGTATGTATGTATGTCTGTCTGTATGTATGTCTGTATGTATGTTTGTATGCCTGTATGTCTGTCTGTATGTCTGTATGTATGTCTGTCTGTATGTCTGTCTGTATGTCAGGTTGAAATCTTGTGCAATTAGTCCTCCTACATTTCCTACTCAAATTTAGCGCAACTATACAACTATAGCTGGGGAAATCCTCGCACTCATCCTACTAAATCGGCTTATGCAACACCTAGAACATGGTCAACAACCAGAGAGAGAGAGAGAAAGAGATAAAGGGTTCGCTACATTTCTGCGAGTGATTCGGACGATAATAGTTAAGACACAAAACATCTTATAATTAATAATATATTTTAAACATAAGCCCCAAGGGCGTGGTAGATTTGTTGTTAGGCGCTTGGCTTCCTAACCTGGGGTCCTGGGTTCGAATCTCTGTAAAGACTGTGAATTTCGAATTTCGGGATTTTTAGGGCCCCACTGAGGTCTTTCCAACTCTAATGGGTACCTGGCTTTAGTTGGGGAAAGTAAAGGCGGTTGGCGTTGAGCCGGACACATGACACCCAGCTCGTTGAACGTTGGCCAAAGAAACGACTTTAACATCGTCTGTCCTATAGACTGCATGGGGGAACTTGGCTTTATTCACCTTTTATTCTTTGTTTGGTGCTCTTCAAAACTTTTATTGTGGAGTTTCCATAAGGAGACACTCGAGCGATCTTCAGCCATGGCGATAAGAAAGCCCTGATGACTAAAACAAAATAAGGAAAAACATGAAGATCTCACAGAGAGCAAGAACAACGTGAAAAAGAAGTTTAAAAAAAAAATCAAAGCTTATATTAAGGGTAGTTGTATCACATAGCTTGGATCAGTCATGTAATTATATTGGTAATATAATAGCCTTACAACAATAAATCTGTGCGATTACATATATTTTTACCGATTGGCTGTGGGACAAATAGCATGTACTAACTTTAAAAAAAAATGACTATAATATGACGTCGCTACCCCAAGTCAAAATAGCGCGGGTGACACAACCTTGGACCTGATCACAGAAGACTCGAGAGAATGTAAAAATCGAGAATTTCCGGTCTAACTCTGAAGACTAGACCAGAGTTTCTCAAACTTTTTTTTAAAGCTTGTTCACTGACCTCTAAGTGAATGTACCAGATACCGTTATCTATAGGGCAGATGATCCTAAGGTTGCTTATTTGGCAAATGGTGAACGAGCAGGGTGTCATGTGGCGAGCAAAACGACATATCGCCTTTACTTTCTCTAACTATTCTCGAAATTCAAAATCAACCACTTAGCCAGAGCGCCGCCAATTTAAACCAATAGGAAATAATCCAACATCTAATATATAGTGTTACACTACATTTTCTCCAAACATTTTCTCCAAACATTTCCTTCAAACATTTTCTCTAAACATTTCCTTCAAACATTTTCTCTAAACATTTTCTCCAAACATTTTCCCCAAATATTTTCTCCAAATATTTTCTCTAAACATTTCCTTCAAACATTTTCGCTAAACATTTCCATCAAACATTTTCTCCAAACATTTTCTCTAAACATTTTCTTCAAACATTTTCTCTAAATATTTTCTCCAAACATTTTCTCCAAACATTTTCTCTAAACATTTCCTTCAAACATTTTCTCCAAACATTTTCTCCAAACATCTTCTAGTAACATTTTCTCCAAACATTTCCTTCAAACATTTCCTCCAAACATTTTCTCCAAACATTTTCTCCAAACATCTTCTCCAAACATTTTCTCCAAACATTTTCTCTAAACATTTTCTCCAAACATTTTCTCTAAACATTTTCTCCAAACATTTTCTCTAAACATGTCCTTCAAACATTTTCTCTAAACATTTTCTCTAAACATGTCCTTCAAACATTTTCTCCAAACATTTTCTCTAAACATGTCCTTCAAACATTTTCTCTAAACATTTTCTCTAAACATTTTCTCTAAACATTTTCTCTAAACATTTTTTCTAAACATTTCCTTCAAACATTTTCTCTAAACATTTTCTCTAAACATTTCCTCCAAACATTTCCTCCAAACATTTTCTCTAAACATTTCCTTCAAACATTTTCTCTAAACATTTCCTTCAAACATTTCCTTCAAACATTTCCTCCAAACATTTTCTCCAAACATTTCCTTCAAACATTTCCTCCAAACATTTTCTCCAAACATTTTCTCTAAACATTTTCTCCAAACATTTTCTCCAAACATTTTCTCTAAACATTTCCTCCAAACATTTTCTCCAAACATTTCCTCCAAACATTTCCTTCAAACATTTTCTCCAAACATTTTCTCCAAACATTTTCTCCAAAAGTTTGAACTGTCCATCAAGAAAAAAAATGCTGCTATAGATCAGTGCTTCCCAAGCTATTTCCTTAAAGGAATACTTCGCACATTCTGAATATCTAGCGGAACACTTTGCTTTTTTTGTTTATTCACGTGTTGGACTACTAATTATTCCAGTAGTTCGTGGGTCATCTATTCAGGCAGTGGCGGCCGGGGTGTCAAAATCGGCCGGGGCATTTCTACACAATCAGGCCCATAAATTGCATATTTTATAATGGCCATCCAATGCTAGGCCTCCCAGTCTTCAA
The DNA here is from genome assembly GCF_947242115.1 of Biomphalaria glabrata. Taxonomy (NCBI): domain Eukaryota; kingdom Metazoa; phylum Mollusca; class Gastropoda; family Planorbidae; genus Biomphalaria; species Biomphalaria glabrata. The sequence goes on from NC_074728.1 coordinate 3,460,889, forward strand.
AATCTCTATGTTACGTTTGAGCATTGACAACTGTACACGGTAAGATCTATATTTTTGATAGGAAGTATAGGCCTAAAGTTGCTTTTTAATCTGTAAGTTCGTAGCCCCTAAAAGGATGACTCCTACTAGATCTATTAGTATTGTATACTGATGTAGGTTATATTATTATTTCACAAAATTTGTCAGATTACAATTTGTAATGATTTTTTTTAACACGACGCATCGAGGGCCGTTTTATTAGAGTACTTTAAAACCTTTAACAAGTTAATGCATAGTTGCATCTATGTGGTCCTTTCACTGGCCCTAAAGGCCCATTAGCCCGAATGCCCATATAGCCAGTCCGCCCCTGTATTCAGGTCTCGAGGTGCAATAGGGTTCCGCGGAACACAGTTTGGGAAACACTTCTATAAATAAAGGGCACAACCTTGAATAAGGAGGTTGAAGGTGTGTCGTTTTTCTAGCAATGTTAGTTTAGCTTTAGAAGTATTATAATTGTATTTCTTTTATGTAATTAAAAGTTTAATTTATTTTAATTGATTTTGCGGATTACACGGTTTGGACGTTATATTCCTGGATTTTTTAAAAGATTATATCAACTCACTCCTGCTGTCTGTCTGTCTATTTGTCTGTCTGGTAAAAAGTGTGTACACGTTATTTCTCACACAACCATTCTCAGCTCGAACTGAAACTTGGCACAATATTCCTTGACATAGACAATACATGAATTAATTAAAAAAAAAAGTAAACCAATTAGACAATTAATTATTGGTAATTCATTATTTTGTTTAATAGAAACAAGGGAAACTAATACTTTAGTATTCACAGATATGGCTCAATATGTTGGGTTTCCCTCAAGCATTCTCTGATCAAGTTGATACTCTAATTTAATTATTTATTAAAGCTAACACAAAAATGAAACAATAAACAAAAATACTCAATTAATCAATTAATTATTAGTAATTTATTATTTTGTTTGATATCGAACAAGGGAAATAACTTGTGCATTATAGTTGGGTATAGTTTTGATGACTGAGTTCTTCCCCCTTTCTTTTCTTTTTTTTTTTTCAAAAAGGATTATTTTGGGTATATTTCGCTTGTTCTGTTTTATTTACTTTGATGCCAAGTTAAATGGGCGCGACGAACCGCCGAAATACATTTGAACTTAAGAAAAAGACCTCAACTGAGGACAACAATAGACATGCATAATACATTACACATGACATTGAAATCATAGATTACCAACTCGAAACAAGCAAAATAAAAAAAATAAAAAACGTGTTTAAAAAATTGTTTTTAAAGGAAGAACTGCACATTTATAGCCATATATTTCAATACTCTAAGATGTATTTCCTTTAATCAGTATCAAACTAAATGATTACCACTAAATATTTCATTTACTGGGTAAATTTTTCGATTGATTTATGTTTTGAGAGAGACTACCAGAGATGTAGTGAGCACAACATGCGCCCGGGGCAAGAAACTTTATTGGCGCCCGACTCTCATGAACATCACATAAAAACACAGGCTTATAAATAAAAAAGTATTTAATAATAATATAATACTAATAACCTAAGAATGTATGCCATAACCGAGAAATATCTAAAAAAAAAAAATAATTTTTTTGTATGCCTCTCTGCGTGTGGCGCCTCCCTTAAGTTGGTGTCCGGGGATATTGTGCTACCTTTGCTCCCCCCCCCTAACTACGCCTCTGGAGACTATGGATAATTGTGCAAAGTTTCAAATTGATCCGACTAAGGGAAGTTGGAGAAATAGTTATATAAAAATGTACCTGACGAACAGACAGACAGACAGAGTTCATATAAGCTTTATGAGGAGGATAACTAAACTATAGTACAATGTTTTTGTTTGTAACAAACTATGACTACTTTTAGGTTCAGACTACTCACCTATAAGTCACCAGTATATACTTGCTTCCGTAGCGGCTAGTTGGTATCGCTAGATATGTTTCACTATATTCCTTTAGTCTTATGTATATAATGATGGATATGGGCCAATTCGATAAAACCTTATAGACGTCATTCCACTTACCGAGAGTCCTGTAATACACCGCCAAATAGTCCAATTAAAACACGGTTTGATAAATTAAGATACATTTACCTGGTTTACCATATTTGATATATTTACCACAATGATATATTAACCCTTTCACTGCTTACTAAATGCTGGGTCGGTTTTACAATGAGCAAGGCCCAATTTAATAGATGCTTGCGAGACCCCTTTTACTTTTTTTTTATCACAGTAACAACTATTTACTAGTAATTAGGTCATTATATTAACATTTACTGTTCAATATGCATTGGAAGCAATTCAAAATTGATAGGCGACGGTTGCTTAATTCAAGTTGCGTCACTCGTTCGATACACAAAATATTTTAACTCTTTTAAGTCCTACATCATTAAAATCTTGTTACGAGAGCCATGACTGATAGTGATATGTTAAGTGTGAGGTTAAATTACCATCTCAATAAATTAAATCCCACACAACTCCCCTCTTTGTAGACACTGCGCCCACCCTCATGAAACCGTAAACCATATCCTTTTCGAATGCCCCTTCCTAATCCACCTTAGGCAGACCCTACTACCACTACAGCCCAACATAACCAACACCCTGTACGGCAGTGCTGAACAACTGAAAAGAACAGTACACTATTTTTTTCTTGGCACAGTCTGTAAAAGAGCTGACAGCTCAGCAGCAATAAAGCTGGCCAGAAGAAGAAGTAAGGAAAGGGGCGGGAAAGAAAGCGATATCTTAGTGAATGCTTAAATCAACGCTTTTTAAATACATAAAAATGGCTTCTCCTAAACGAAACTAATTCAACTTATATCTCTCATCTTTCAAGTACGATTTCTTTCCCTTGTTGAGGAAACCAAACAAAAAAATAACTACTTACCTATACTTAATTAACTAATTGGTTAATTTTTTTTTGTTTTATATTGATTCTTGTTTTGTCAGGTCAAAGAAATAATGGTGCTGAATTTCAGCTTGATCCGAGATTGGGTGTGGGAAAAATGTAGGGTGTACAAACTTTTCATCAGACAGAGTGAGTGGATATAAGCTTTATGAAAAAAATGTATGGTAGAGAATCAACTCACGATGAGAACTCCTTTGACAGCGAGATAGACCTACAGCTTGATTCATGAAGAGAAACCTTGCTGAGGTGTGTGGATGATGAGCCTGTCAATGCGTATATATCAACCTAAAGTCACACAGAACGTACACTAGTTAAGTCATATAACATTTATAATACAAAAAAGGAATTTAAAAAAACGACATTGTGAAAAGCAAATGATGATTCCACCATAATGAAATCTAGTCCTTTCACCAGCGCCTTCCTTAGATAATTTGGGATTTGGGTGGGAAGCGTGGTCGAGAGGCCAAGTGCTTTGGCTTGTTTCAAGTGCTTAATAAGTTGTTTACACTTTAATTGTGTAGAGTGGTGTAGATACCTTTTACTTTGTTGTTTATTTTGCTGGTGACCTCCAGCTGTCTCGTTCTGAGGTTGCATGCAACCATGTGCTCTCTTCTATGTCAGCTAAAGCAAGTTTGCTCCATAATCCTTTTTAGCTCACCAAAAAAGACTGCCTTTGGCATGCGTTCGTCTGAGATTCGTCTCCCATACAGGATACTGCTCTGTCCAGCGTAACTGTCGGACTTAAAGAATTCCCTCTATACAAATGCCGCGGATACACATTTGAGACCAAAAGAAAATTTGCTGCCGAAGACAGACGCAGACGCTAAAAGAAAATCTTAATCGATCACCGCGGACAATGGTTATGCTTGCCCTGGATGTGGCAAGATATGTAGGTCACAGCTGCAATCCTCATTAATTTTCGGACTCTAATACAAGCCTTATTATTGTTATTATTTTGCTGGTGAATTATTACCATGTGTTCATGCTTCAGTGTCTACCTCTCCTGTACTAAAAGAAAGGAAATGGTCATAACACAGCTTCTCTACGCCTTACTTGCTCACACAAACATGATATCCATCTAGCGGTCAACGAGTTTGCGTACGCTGCAGCCTCTTTTGATTTAACTATAAACCTCGGTAAAAAGCTTGGAGTTAGGGCCAGGAGAGATCTGGATGGATGGATGTGTAAAAGCAGGTCATAGCACCACTGGGATGGATGGATTTCAAAAGCCGGTATGAACTTCTTATAGTCCGACAGTCAGGCTGGGCAGGGCACGTATCCCGTATGGGTAACGAGCATATTGTTTGGCGTAACAGAGGTGCCCCACGGAAACGTTTCTTTAGAAAACTAATGCGATGATTTTAGTCTAATAAGAAAAAATGCGCCATTTTACTTTGTCACTAAGTGCATGTTTTACCCTATAACGTAGAGAAGTTACACTGCAAAGACTTTCTTCCAAGCCAATAATAGTAAGCCTACAATAGTTTTACGCTAAAAATGGATTTCAAAACTATAAGACGGACGTGAGCTGTGGTCTGTCTAGACTGTAGGAGGACTTAAGAGACTTTATATTTAATCGACATGTTCAATTAGGCCTACAATTAGAACTAACAGAACACTAAAACAACTCTTCAGAATAGTAGTCTTTATCCGATCGTTCATTTTCGTAATTACAAAAATATTCCCAAAATGACTTCTGGTATATAACCTTCCGAAATTATTTAACAGAGCGAGGTTCGGCCACCTGGTACAAAAATATTATCAAAATGACTTCGGGTATATATCCTTCCATAACAAATTATTAATCCGAGCGAGGCTCGGTCACCTGATATTAAAAGCTATAATAATAATTTGAGGCCCTAGGCGAATTGAGTTTAATGGCCGCAAATGAATTAGAAAAAAAAAAAAGTAAATTTAAAACCTAGTAGACTCCCACTGGAAACAAAGGGACACAAGAGACAGCACTGGGAAGACAACATAAAAGCAGGGCCGGTCCTAGCAATTGCGGGCCCTATGCGTATATGCGAAACTGATCGCGCGGGGCCCAGTCTGGGCGGGAATAAGGATAATAAGTCAAAATTAAGATTTTGTTTTAGAAAATAAATTCGGCTTTGCATTTTTTCCATGCGATCAAGTTAACTTTACTTTACGAATCTTGCAACCTATGGCATATATATATATGCCAGAGACTATAAAAGTAACTAAGGTATTGGAACTTCCGGTGAAGGAGAAAATGCTTGCGATTATTACATTTTATTACATGAAAGCTGACAAAGCCTTTTTTTATCGCGCGTAGGATTGGTGTTCTCCGTAATGAATGACATTGACAAATTACAATTTTGTCTAATTTTCATAAGATTTTAATGAGTTTTCAGGAGATTTTAATAAGTGCAGGACATTTCCAGGAATTTTTCGTTTATATTTTGTAATTAATAATTACAAATAGAATTAGCGCGGGGCCTATGAAAGCGCGGGGCCCACTGCGACCGCATAGGTTGCAGTGGCCTAAGAGTGGCCCTGCATCAAAGAATAAATGGGCCTGCCATTCAAAGAGTTTCTAATCGAAGCAAAAGACTGAACAAAAATGGAGAAAAACGGCCAGATCAACAGAATACATGAGAGGAGTTTGTTGTCAGGCTAAACAGCTTACCAATATGTCAGAGAACCAAATTACCACGGTGTCAGCAACAACCTTAACAATGTAATAATATGCCAGGAACCAACTTAACAATGTATTAGAGTAGAGAACAAAGTCAACAATCTGTCAAAAAAAAATTATAACTTGCCAATGTGTCAAGGAAAATAGAGTGGCGGTGGCTGAGCGGTAAAGCGCTTGACTTCCGAACCGGGGGTCCCGGGTTCGAATCCTGGTGAAGACTGGGATTTTTAATTTCGGGATCTTTGGGTGCCTTTGAGTCCACCCAGCTCTGATGGGTACTTAACATTAGTTTGGGTAAAGTAAAGGCGGTTGGTCGTTGTGCTGACCACATGACACCCTCGTAAATCGTAGGCCACAGAAACAGATGATCTTTACATCATCTGCCGTTTAGACCACAAGGTCTGAAAGGGAAACTTTTTTTTTTTGTCAAGGAAAATACTTTAAAAAACTGTTTCCAGAAACCAATGACTAATATTACAGAAATATTCCATAATAATAAGGCTTGTTTCCGAGCCCGAAGTATAATTTGAAATGTAGTATTTCTCGTGGATACGCAGCCCCAGCTGTGACCTACTTATTTTGCCAATTCCAAGACAAGCATAACCATTGTTCGCCGGTGGTCGATTTATATTTTCTTTCGCTGTCTACGTCTGTCCTCGGCAGGGGACACTACTGCTATGTCAGAGTCAAAAACTTACAATAAACCTGTAAGCGTACCATCGTACCATAGTGTAAAGGACAAACTCAACAATGTGTTGAGGAACCACCTACCAATATGTTTGGAAACTAACCAATATAATAGGTAACTAACTTACCTTTGTGGTAGGGAACCAAGTGCATATCTGTGCAAATATGAGAGCGTCAGGGGATGGCTTCATGAGGTAAAATCGTCTTCCACTTGACTGGCCTTCACCTAAGAGATAACAATTAGAGAAATAATTTGCAACACTGCAAGACCAGTGATACCCAAACAGCTAACCAATATGTCAAAGACACAACTTAGCGATGTGTAAAGGAACCACCTTATCACTATGTCAGGGGTAAAACTTACTAATATGCAAAGAACCAACTTAGCAATGTGTCAGGGAACCATCTTACCTTATGTCAAGGATAAAAACGTACCAATGTGTCAAAGACCAAATTACCAATGTGTCAAAGAACAAATTATCAATGTGTCAAAGAACAAATTACCAATGTGTCAAAGAACAAATTACCAATGTGTCAAAGGACAAATTACCAATGTGTCAAAGACCAAATTACCAATGTGTCAAAGAACAAATTACCAATGTGTCAAAGAGCAAATTTCCAATGTGTCAAAGAACAAATTACCAATGTGTCAAAGAACAAATTACCAATGTGTCAAAGAACAAATTACCAATGTGTCAAAAAGCAAATTACCAATGTGTCGAAGAACAAATTACCAATGTGTCAAACAACAAATTACCAATGTGTCAAAGAACAAATTACCAATGTGTCAAAGAACAAATTACCAATGTGTCAAAGAACAAATTATCAATGTGTCAAAGAACAAATTACCAATGTGTCAAAGAGTAAATTACCAATGTGTCAAAGAACAAATTACCAATGTGTCAAAGAACAAATTACCAATGTGTCAAAGAACAAATTACCAATGTGTCAAAGAACAAATTATCAATGTGTCAAAGAACAAATTACCAATGTGTCAAAGAACAAATTACCAATGTGTCAAAGGACAAATTACTAATGTGTCAAAGAACAAATTACCAATGTGTCAAAGAACAAATTACCAATGTGTCAAAGAACAAATTACCAATGTGTCAAAGAACAAATTATCAATGTGTCATAGAACAAATTATCAATGTGTCAAGAACAAATTACCAATGTGTCGAAGAACCACCCCACCACTATACCAAAGAAAAATATTACTAATATGTCAAGGAGACAACTTAACAATGTGTCAGGGAACCACCCTATCAGAATATCAGGATACAAACTTTCTAGAATGTCAAGGAACCAACTTACCAGTGTAGGGGAACAAACTTATTAATTTTCTAGGGCATTTGCTTACCAATGTGTTAGGACCACCTGAGCTCGTTACCTGCAGGCCCCATAAGACTTCTCACTTAATGAATTCACCAAGAGTTTAGTTGGACATTTTCTGTGGTGATGTGTTCTGTGACTCACTTTTTTTTTCTAAATTTATAAGGCCCACAAAATAAATCGTGTCACGTGTTCTGAATAACTTTATAATCATGTCATACATAAGTTTAAATTTTGAGCTAGATGCAGTGGTGGGCTGCATGCAGTGCGTGGGGGAATGCCAAGGATCAATCTTCTCAGACAAAATTAAATATGATCTGGTAATCTAAGTACAACAACACACAATAATCACATTAGGGAAGCTGCCCCCCCCCCTTGTAGAAATAAACCACAGTTCACTTAATCATCATATTACATCATGTCATTATTGTTTTAGCACACCAGCCCATTTTGGGTTCCGGTCCACAGAGCGTTTGACCGATTGCCCATTTAGTCAGTTCGCCCCTGCATGTTACAAAAAAAAAAAAACGTCATCGATAGTTTAATTTTTTTTTTTTCAGCATTTTTAGTTGTTTTTTTTTTTGTTTTGTTTTTTAATAGAAATCAAAAACATGTTATCCTTAACATCTATCATGTGGGACAAAGGTTTTCAAAGTGTAATTTAACCTTTGCTCTATCTTATATCAGAAGAGCTCCTGATCGCTGCATCCATAACGAGACGCGTCTAGATGGTGCACTATATCAAGAAACGTCGCAGCGTCATAGGGTAGTACCGACTATAACCGAATATTGGTGCAAATGTGTGCAGAGACTGACGTACTTATATGTGATATTAAATGTCGAGGTAATGTCCACTCATAATATTAATTCGCGTGCCTTAACACGCAGCAGACACACAAAATATTTAACAAATAAACAACAATTATACATTTGTAATTAATTTCCTTTGAGACGATTACTATTTGAATTCCTTTAATGATTATTTAATTGCCGTGTTAAATATTAAAACAACAACTTTTTCTGGCTGTATTTATTAGATCCTTATAGGGACAATGTAAGAGTTACCGTCCTTGGATCGAGTTCATAACATAGTAATAAGGTGTACATTGTGTGTCTCTTTCAGTAGCGTGTTATTGATGCCAGAAATATAATTTAATTGCGAGAAACTGGCATAGGGTGATAAGTCAAATGACGCAAGGATTTGAATCATTTAAATTCTTTCAATCAAGACTGGTTTGTAGTATTTATTGTTTTACAAGGCTACCACTGGGCGCCAATGGGTCACAGGTCCCTGCGCATTGAACCACTTCGCCTCATGGCTGCTACGCCACTGCCTCTGACGAAGGCGCAGATCAGAAAGGTCAAATTACTCCTGCATGTGTCACATCCGTATGTAAATATATTTCGCCTTTTAAACTAAAAGCTGTCTTACCTAGCACCTAGAAAAATGTTAGACCATCAGTCCCTGTCAAGATGTTGGTCTACGTTGGTCAACGATGCTATATTTATCTTGAATGCTAGTTTTATCATAATGTTGGACAGTGCTACCTTCTTTAATTTGACATGCATTTTTTTTGTGACATTTCCTCTTCTTACTGCGACAAAAAGAGCGTAGTTCAATCCAGAAGAATGAATTTCTGAATTTCTAAAGTTCTGCTCGCAGGAAAACGGTTGGCACAGTTGTTCTGCACAGTTCCCCGCTGGGGAAGCGTGTAGTACTCTATCTACCCCCTCCTTTTATTTGCTGGATGTAGACACCCTGCCTCTTTAATACTGTCTCCAGCAATATTTTCGTCTAGTATACAAAACACTTGCAAAATTATCTACAAAGCTCTTACTTTCTATATTAGACTTCACAAAGAAAACGCACAAAGTATTTTCCCAGACCTCACTATGGGAGCTTACATCCCTTCACTTTACAAGCACTATGGGAGCTTACATCCCTCCACCTTACAAGCACTATGGGAGCTTACATCCCTCCACCTTACAAGCACTATGGGAGCTTACATCCCTCCACCTTACAAGCACTATGGGAGCTTACATCCATCTACCTTACTAGCACTATGGGACCTTACATCCCTTCACCTTACAAGCACTATGGGAGCTTACATCCCTCCACCTTACAAGCACTATGGGAGCTTACATCCCTCCACCTTACAAGCACTATGGGAGCTTACATCCCTCCACCTTACAAGCACTATG